>NC_055965.1:5023669-5028669 GCF_018492685.1 Alosa sapidissima | reverse complement strand
TGATTGGAATTCATTGGGGAGCAGCAGGAGGGAGCAGATCCAGCAGTTGTGGATGTTCTATGGCGTGGTGGAGGAGACCGGGGAGGGGAACAACAAGGCAAAGCCATCTCAAGTGTTGGGAATGGCCGTATGGATGAATAGATTTAAGTAGGGAGAAAGAGAACGAATGAATTTCCTTCCTATATGTATCTCCAATTCTAGGGAGTTTTTTCCTCGCCCCTGCCTTCTTTTCTTTTCTCTGATTGTCTAACCACTCTGTAAAGTGCCATGAGACATGGTGTAATGTTTTGGCGCACTATAAGTAAAATTTCATTGAAATGAATTGAGATTCAGAGCAGAGTGGCATCAGAGCTGAAACGGCAGATGCTCTACAGATCTCTGAGGCGGCGGAGGCGGCACAACTGGCACCATGGGCACAGCTGGCACTGCTCATTTACTTGTGGTGGGGAACGGTGTCCTTCCACTCGGAAACTGCAGATTCACTTGGCATGGAACCCTCTGCCTCCACCCGGCCCCACATCGCCCAGAGTGCTTTACTTGTTTCATTGTTTTTGTGCCCATCCTCCCTCCCTCTTCTGGGTTGGCTGTGTCACTATTACCCACAATCCTCCCGGGGGGCTCTCTGTGGAATGAGTGAGTGCGGGAGGGAGGGAGGGAGAGACGAGAGGGCAGAGCCATGACTCATCTCATATGCATTCACGCCGCTCTTCTCAACTGAGCTGCTTACCGTGCTTTCTATTTGTCTCGTAAATCCGCCGCCCCAGTTGAAAGTGTAAATTACCCAGCTTTCTTGCGGCATTTTGGGCAGGCACGCCACTTTACCTCGGAGTACTTGAGGGTACCCCGAGGTGGACGTACGACCTTACAACAAACATGGCTGCGCCCATAGTTGAGATGAGATGACATGTATTTTTTTTTGAATATGTAACTGTGTTGGTCATGTTGATGTAATGCTCTTACACACTAGAATTACATTGCTGCTTCAATCCGGGTCGCCAATTCATGCGTTGCACGGTTTTTGCTGTGCCTGCAATACAATGTAACAATTTGTTTTCCAGCCGTTTAGCTAGAGGCTACATGTAGCACAAAACAATAACAATGACTAGCCTCCTGCTAATGCCCCTCGTGGCTCGAGAGAAACGCGTTCCTAAAGCCACTCATTGGTACATGTTGTACGGGTGAGTGTACGATGATTTACGAGTCTAATGGAAAGTACCATTAATCATGCAGGTGAATGCGCCGTGACTACATCAGTCGTCCTGGCTTCAGCTGGGAGCGCTCTTCAGAGGACACTGAAAGACTTACACCAGAGACTTTCTAATGAAGAGGACACAGCACTCAAAAACTCATCCATAGAAAGGCGTGGAATTTTCGTAAATGCCAATATGGCAGTTGTCTACATATTCCGCCCCTTGTGATCTCGCCGCTGGAGCGAAGTTGGTGCCGTGAAGGCACTTGCCTAAAAGGACTTTGCTTACAGTCTCAGTTCCTGTACAAAACTGTGCTTTGGGTTTGAAAGAAAGTTGTAGATTCACCATCAGCTTTAAGGCGCCTATTTAATGTGAAGGCTTTTCATCCCAAAGGGGGGTAGTTTTCTCTCAAAAGGCCCTGTCTCTCTCACCATTTCACACACTGCTCCTCAGCTACATAAAGGTCAGGTTTTACTCAGCTAAAGAAAGGTTAGTAGCTCTCCCCCTGGCCTACACAAGTTTACAACCCCAACTTCCTCGCTTCCCTCTCCGTTCAGTAAGATCCGAGGGACCAGTGTCTACCATGTCGTGTTGCTGTACCTTTTAACGATCACACCACCAGTCAGACCCTCATGTGTGATGGGATTTTTTTTTTTTCCAGAAGGGCTTATCTATGGACTTCCCGAGTTCCTAATTCCACTCAGGCAGTGGAGCGGAATCCTGTTGACTGTCACTCTCAGCTCAGGACCTGGCCCTAATTTGATTTCCTGGGATCTGCTGTTTGTTCACCCTAGATTAGCTAATGAGGTTGGCACCAGGAAGCCTGGTCAGTATTTACACACGTTCACTCAAACACACACACCACTGTGTGTAACTCCACACTCTCTCTCTAACTCACACATGTCACAAGCCTTAATATTAATTTTGTCACTCTCCTTTTTTTTTGGATTGGGGGGGGGGCTTTCAAATCTGAATAATGGTGCTCTCGTCCTCTCCTCTCTCCGGTGCTGTGAGATTAATCTGTTTTGATTGAGGCATGGAGAGCTGGGATGTTGTAATCTCCTTGAAATGCACGAGAGAACTTCACTTGCACAGCGCCCCCTCTCCCAATGAAAGAGAAAGAAAGAAAGGAGAGAGGGGAGGGGGTGGGATGGGGGGAGGGGGTCCCTCCCTCTGTCCCGCTCTCTCTTGAACTCCAACAGTGGCGTGACGGGTCCTCTCAGCTTAGAGGGGTTTTTTTTTTGAGCACTCTCCTATGTCTACACACACGCGCCGGCACACACACTCACTTGCTCAAAAATCAAGCACTCGGCTAAAAGATGTCATCCCACATCCAAATGGTCAACTTCCTCATACGCGCGCACACAAGCCATTACACTGCTCTTTAATGCCCCTTTCCATTCCTTTTCTCTACACACACACACACACACACACACACACACACACACACACAGCACTTCAGGAGCAACCCCTCTGTCCTGAACTGGCTCCAGGGCCCAACATCCCCCTGTGTGCATTGGCTGGCATCACCATGGATACGGGCAGCGAGCTGCCTGGGAATGTTCTGGCACCCGCTTCTGTAGCTGTGGCCGGGGAGGGAGGGAGGGAGGAAGAGAGAGAAGCCATGGAGAACATGAGAAAAAGAAGAGAGAAGTCATGAAGAACATGAGGGAAAGAGAGAAGCCATGGAGAACATGAGAGGGAGAGAGAGAGAGAGAGAGGAGAGAGAGAGAGGATGGATGGATGGATGGATGAGAACACCTCAACAGAGTGAATGAAGGTATAAAATGCAGGGTTTGGGTATGGCTTGATAAAGCAGGTTCCGGGGTGGGTGGGAACTTGAAGAGCAAGGAACCCGACATGGTAGCAACAATCTCATACATGCCAAATCTATGCATTGTAATTGTTATTTTCAGCTATCGCAAAATTGGCACCATTCACCCAGAGACTGGAAACACCCTGATGGGAGTGCTGTTTTTGCTTCATGCTCTGACGCCAGACCTATATGGAAGGGAGCCACATACGCAGGCAGCCATTCAGCATGCTTTTATGAAGCATAAACGGTCGCTTACAATGCCAACACAACACAAGTGTCACCCTATTGTAGACATGCTGCCAAAGATAGACAAGAGGAGGTGTAGTTGTTTGGTTGTGTAAACCACTCTGAGGCTGTTTAATGCCACCGTTCATTGCGTCAGAGCTTGTTGTAGTTTTCCTCTTGTTTCCTGTGTGTGTATATATTTGTTACAGAACAAATCATTGCACACTAATGCTTGTGGTTCAGATCAGGGAAGAATGGATGTTGAAATGCTTGGACTTGTTTTCTCAACTTGGATGACAACATGGATAGTGATTGCAGGGTGTTTTTATTTATATATTTGTTTGTTTATTTATTTATTTATTGGTCATGTTGCTGATAAAATAACATGCTATGTGAGAATTCATGATTGTAACACCTTGTAAACATCAATTTATATGTGTCATTGTGACTGAGACCCTGTGTTCTAGAGAAAGACCCTGCAATTAAAGGTTCTCTAGTGTATTTCTGTAGGCACCTTCCCATTTCCCCCTGAGGAGTGTTTGTTAGATGTGTTTCTTGTGACCCAGTTTCACCCACAACCCCTTTGTGCCACGATCTCTCGCTCTGTGACCTGATGCCGCCACAACACATTGTGTCATCTCAGACAGGCTCGTCCAACAGACACACACTGTTTACTTTAAAAAGAATGTCGCCACGGCAACGCTCACCTGGCCAGCACCTGGCCTGCTTCTGCTCACGTGGTCTCGTTGTGCAGCCCTAACCGTGTTAGAGTGTGTGTGTGGTTTGTGGCGGATGTTTTACTACAGACTAAATCTCAATGGCAGACTGTGACTCGGTGCTCTGTGTGTCGCTGCTCTGTTCTTATCGTCTGGCTTGGGTGACTCCTGAGGTCCTGTGCGCAAGGCCTCTTACTGGACCGCTGAGTGAGTGTCTTTAAACCCGTGAAACTCTTTTAGGACGGAGCATTAGCTTGAGCGTTTTTCTTGAAGGCAATACTGACCTTTGCACCCTCGATGTCGTGCTATTTGTTAAGTTAAAAACACCAGATGTTTGTCTGATCTCTTGAGTCCAGCTGCTTTTACTGTTGCATGACCACCAACCCCATTTTCCGATTGCCTCTTTGATTTGGTGGGAGAAGTTTACGTTAAAGCATTAACCAAACACTGTGATTGACAGCATTCAAGCATTACCCTCTGTGCTGCCTTTGACCGAGATCAGAAGGTTCAGCCATATCAGTTGATGCAGTACTCCGTAATCAGGATGCACTCTGAGTCGAGTTTCACTAGAGATTCAAAACTCTCTGCTGCTATTGTGGCCATCTGTGCATTAAACCGACGAGTCGGCATAACAAAAATGTCCATCCCATTCCAGGTCCGGTTTGTTAGGCCGGTGTTTTGACAGAGCTGTTGGGACATGAGAGGACGTCACTGGTGGGATTCTTAGCGCGTGAGGGAATGGGTGCAGCATGGCGCGTGTTGTCTCAGCTGGGCACATCACAATTGGAAATATTTTATGGCCCACAATGCCTGAGGTTTGGGCCAAAAAAAAGCCTTCAGGAAGAGGAAGGAAGATATTAAGTGAGCTATGTGAAGTCAGTTGGTTAGTGGAATGTCTGCCACAGCCTTTGTAAAACGTTTCAGGGATACCCCAAACGCTATAAAACAGATGTTTCCCAAACCACTAGGAGAAATCGGAGTTGTTATTGGTGTTGTCGAGCCGAAGTGAGTTGAACTGTTGTGGTGTAAGTGTAGCCTGGAGTACGAGGAAGC
>NC_055965.1:4993324-5023469 GCF_018492685.1 Alosa sapidissima | reverse complement strand
TAGCCTATGGAAATATTTTTTGTAAATGTATTTGGTTGTAGCCTAAACGTTGTTTTCAATTCAGATTCCGAGGTTTTTTTCACGCCTTCTGAAGTGAAATCGCGAGCTCATTAGCAAGGCTATTATTGGCCATCTGGGCTCCTGTAGGTTAGCATCCTGGCTGGTTCGCGCTTAGTGAGCAGCTCCCACATAAACATTTTTATTTTAAACTTAACCTTCCTCTGATTTTAATCACCTTAGTTATCAATCAAAGCAAACAGGGAAAAGAAATGGCAACACAATCATTAAAACACTTAAATAAATAAATGCGCAGATAAGTCTGAATGAAAAGCAGCACTGGTTGAAGCCTGGAAATATTGTAAACAAAGTAACGTTAGCTTAATTTGCTAGTTTATCATAGTCTATGGTTAGACTGTTCAGTTTCCCCACGTGTGTTTAAGTTTCAATTGAATACTTTTTCTCCTTGGGACAGGCCCGTTTGAGTCTTGGAAAATACTTCTCCATTTGCATTGGGATTGAGATTATTAGAATTTAGTAGTCAATTTGAATGCAGTAGTTTTGAACAAATTCGTGCAGTGTGCTAATGATGCTAACCGGATTTAATAGCAATTTAGCCAGTCGTCTTGCACGATTAATGTTTGGATTACATGTGCATGCTGAGGAGGGATGCGCCTGTTGAGAGGGAGAGAGAGAGAGAGTGCAACGGGCAAGGAGAGTCTGTGGTGAGGTAACGTTAGGCCTACTTCTACCGCCTACTCTGGTAGAGTTTGATATACTACAATGCAAGATATATTTAGCCTATTTTATTTATGGACAACATAAGGCAGGAGGTGTGTGTTGCTTTTAATTATGAATGTTCTATCGAACGTATTTTTTATTGATATCGATTACATGTGCTATACATATCGCTATCGTTGTATCGCCCAGCCCTATGCTCAATAATAACAATTTTGACACGCATTTACTCAGCCTTTCGTGCACGTAGACATTGACTGATACACTGCCCTCTGGTGGACAGAACAAATAGAACTTAAGTTTGATACCAATATCGGTCTTACGGAAGACATTTAATGGTTAAAATATTATTAATACATATTCGAATATATTCGAATTTTTATATTAATGAACAAACGAACTTCGAATATGATTTTTGGGCAAAAGTCAAAGCCCTAATCATTTGTAGGTGAATAGGTAATCCCTCTTGTTATGCCTTAGGCTACATTCATTATTCACTGCTCATTTGATACACCTGTTTCGACAGGTTTGAGCAGCTTTGAATATTCAAGCATTCATTTCCACTACAGTGGTTAAGCAGCGAATGCATTATATTGTGCACTGATCTGAGCCTGGGCCCAAAGTGTGTTGCCTTAAGCAGCGAATGCATTATATTGTGCACTGATCTGAGCCTGGGCCCAAAGTGTGTTGCCTTCAGCAGCATGCAGTGTTTGACAGAGACTTGGATGGGTGTGAGTTTTGGAATGTAGTGGTAAAGTTGTCAAACTTGGCCAAAGTGCTGCCACCAATGAGGGTGAGGAGAAAGGGGAGATGGAGGAGCCATTGTTCTGCTAAGGGTATGCTATGCTATGCTGAGCACAATAGACGTGGGCAGCAGCCAGTCTAATTAGAGCAGCGATTCCTCACTCTTTCTCTGTCGGTTCTCAGTCTTATCACAGACTGCTGCGCTTGCTACATTTTAAACCTCATCTCTCTCTCTCTCTCTCTCTCTCTCTCTCTCTCTCTCTCTCTCTCTCTCTCTCTCTGTGTGTGTGAGGCATCTCTACTCCTACGTAGTGCGTCCCTTTAAATACAGTGTTCCTGTGTGTGTTCCGCCCTCTCTTGCTCTCTATCTCTCTGTGTGTCGCTCCAGAGCCTCCCTCCTGCTCTCTCCGTGCTTGTGCTGGGCCGTTAGTGATTTAGTGACCTGAAGCGTTAAACGCTGTCAGTGGTGCAGAAGTTATTTTGACACAGGGCTGACTCTTGGGTTTGGAGGGAGCCTGCATGACTTTTTATATATATCTATACTCTGGCCTGGATAATTTATGATCCCTGACTTTCAAGGCCTGCCTTCTTTCCTTTTCCACAATCTCTCTCTGTCTCTGTCTCTGTCTGTCTCTGTCTGTCTCTGTCTCTGTCTCTCTCTCTCTCTCTCTCTCTGTCTGTCTGTCTGTCTGTCTCTCCTGTGTGTCACGCATTCCCCTTTATTTTGTTGTGTTCGGTTCCCCCCCCCCCCTCCCCAACCAACCATCTCACTCCTGAAGAACATAAACGCTATAGTCTCCCCGGGACTGACTCCTCTGGAGCGTTGCATTTTTATTTGACAGTGATAACGTCCTGGAGGAGCCATATGCAGACTGTGTGTCTCTGAGTGTGTGTGTGTGTGTGGGTGGAAGCACTGGCCCTAAGCACTGCCATAACAACACAGAATGTGCTGTGTCCCAGAGCTCTCACACAGGCAGCAGGGAAGAGCCGTCCTCTCTCTCTCTCTCTCTCTCTCTCTCTCTCTCTCTCTCTCTCTCTCTCTCTCTCAGCTGCCTCTTCCCCTCTATGTCCCAGCTCAGAGCCCATGAAATATGCACAACAACGGGAGAATGGAGGCTAATTGGACACCGGCAGGACTCTGATTGGAAGTGAACTGTGCCACCGGAGAGATAAGAAACATTCACGCAGTCTGAATGAGTGGGCATTTTTAATGCTAAAAAGTACTAGTTTGTTTTTGTAGTTGTTTTTTTGGTTTTGTTGCGGTGGTGTCATGTTGGGGAACAGCATGTGTACACTCTTCATCCTCTCTTAGGTCTATTAGCACAAGCTACAACAGCATGAGTCACATTGAGCAGGAAAGAACCCAAATAAGCCTTTGTGCTTTTGTTGTGTGTTGGTGTGAGGGTTGGAGATGAGGTAAGATCATGACTCGTGTCTGATGATGGGCTGAGGCAGATGCCCCTGCATGTGTCAACAGGCCCCGTGTCGTGGGTTACACCATCACAGCCACTTAAGCTCTGTGGTGCCCCGGGTTTTCCCACGATCACACCACATACCACAACTATGATGCCCACACCACCGGCCAGCCTGTGTGTGTGTTCAGTGGAATGTGAGCTCCAGCGTAACCAGAGAACACACTCCACAGTGGAAGCTGATGAATAACGCCGCGCCGCTCTCCGTCAGGCGTCCAGCTGGGCCGCTACGTGCTGCCGTTCACACACATAGGCGTCAGCTGGAGCTGGGAATTCTGCCCTGACCGTTACCGCCCGGTGGTGACATGAAACCACCGGGCATGTATGTATAGTTTTCCAAACTGGATTAATCCTGTTTGTTTAGATTCTACGGCTGTTTGTGTTCTTAACACGCAGTGTTCAAATGAACCCTTTGAAGAAGTAGATCCTGATCGGTCACGAAAAAGAGGAGCAAAATCTTTGAGTGTTGCAGTATGACTAAATAAGTAGACACGTTATATGTGTATAAGTGAATTAGAACTGATTGGAATTCATTGGGGAGCAGCAGCAGGAGGGAGCAGATCCAGCAGTTGTGGATGTTCTATGGCGTGGTGGAGGAGACCGGGAGGGGAACAACAAGGCAAAGCCATCTCAAGTGTTGGGAATGGCCGTATGGATGAATAGATTTAAGTAGGGAGAAAGAGAACGAATGAATTTCCTTCCTATATGTATCTCCAATTCTAGGGAGTTTTTCCTCGCCCCTGCCTTCTTTTCTTTTCTCTGATTGTCTAACACTCTGTAAAGTGCCATGAGACATGTGTAATGTTTTGGCGCACTATAAGTAAAATTTCATTGAAATGAATTGAGATTCAGAGCAGAGTGGCATCAGAGCTGAAACGGCAGATGCTCTACAGATCTCTGAGGCGGCGGAGGCGGCACAACTGGCACATGGGCACAGCTGGCACTGCTCATTACTGTGGTGGGGAACGGTGTCCTTCCACTCGGAAACTGCAGTTTCACTTGGCATGGGAACCCTCTGCCTCACCCGGCCCCACATCGCCCAGAGTGCTTTTACTTGTTTCATTGTTTTTGTGCCCATCCTCCCTCCCTCTTTGGTTGGCTGTGTCACTCTTACCCACAATCCTCCCGGGGGCTCTCTGTGGAAATGAGTGAGTGCGGGAGGGAGGGAGAGAGAGAGGGCAGAGCCATGACTCATCTCATTTGCATTCACGCCGCTCTTCTCAACTGAGCTGCTTACCGTGCTTTCTATTTGTCTCGTAAATCCGCCGCCCCAGTTGGAAAGTGTAAATTACCCAGCTTTCTTGCGGCATTTTGGGCAGGCACGCCCACTTTACCTCGGAGTACTTGAGGGTACCCCGAGGTGGACGTACGACCTTACAACAAACATGGCTGCGCCCATAGTTGAGATGAGATGACATGTATTTTTTTTGCATATGTACTGTGTTGGTCATGTTAATGTTGATGTAATGCTCTTACACACTAGATTACATTGCTGCTTCAATCTGGTCGCCAATTCATGCGTTGCACGGTTTTGCTGTGCCTGCAATACAATGTAACAATTTGTTTTCCAGCCGTTTAGCTAGAGGCTACATGTAGCATAAAACAATAACAATGACTTGCCTCCTGCTAATGCCCCTCGTGGCTCGAGAGAAACGCGTTCCTATAGCCACTCATTGGTACACGTTGTATGGGTGAGTGTACGATGATTTACGAGACAAATAGAAAGTACCATTAATCATGCAGGTGAATGCGCCGTGACTACATCAGTCGTCTGGCTTCAGCTGGGATCGCTCTTCAGAGGACACTGAAAGACTTACACCAGAGACTTTCTAATGAAGAGACACAGCACTCAAAAACTCATCCATAGAAAGGCGTGGAATTTTCGTAATGCCAATATGGCAGTTGTCTACATATTCCGCCCCTTGTGATCTCGCCGCTGGAGCGAAGTTGGTGCCGTGAAGGCACTTGCCTAAAAGGACTTTGCTTACAGTCTCAGTTCCTGTACAAAACTGTGCTTTGGGTTTGAAAGAAAGTTGTAGTTCACCATAGCTTGAAGGCGCCTATTTAATGTGAAGGCTTTTCATCCCAAAGGGGGGTAGTTTTCTCTCAAAGGCCCTGTCTCTCTCACCATTTCACACACTGCTCCTCAGCTACATAAAGGTCAGGTTTTACTCAGCTAAAGAAAGGTTAAGTAGCTCTCCCCCTGGCCTACACAAGTTTACAACCCCAACTTCCTCGCTTCCTCTCCGTTCAGTAAGATCCGAGGGACCAGTGTCTACCATGTCGTGTTGCTGTACCTTTTAACGATCACACCACCAGTCAGACCCTCATGTGTGATGGGATTTTTTTTTTTCCAGAAGGGCTTATCTATGGACTCCCGAGTTCCTAATTCCACTCAGGCAGTGGAGCGGAATCCTGTTGACTGTCACTCTCAGCTCAGGACCTGGCCCTAATTTGATTTCCTGGGATCTGCTGTTTGTTTCACCCTAGATTAGCTAATGAGGTTGGCACCAGGAAGCCTGGTCAGTATTTACACACGTTCACTCAAACACACACACACTGTGTGTACTCACACTCTCTCTCTAACTCACACATGTCACTAGCCTTAATATTAATTTTGTCACTCTCCTTTTTTTTTTTGGATTGGGGGGGGGGGGGGATTTCAAATCTGAATAATGGTGCTCTCGTCCCCTCCTCTCTCCGGTGCTGTGAGATTAATCTGTTTTGATTGAGGCATGGAGAGCTGGGATGTTGTAATCTCCTTGAAATGCACGAGAGAACTTCACTTGCACAGCGCCCCCTCTCCCAATGAAGAGAAAGAAAGAAAGGAGAGAGGGGAGGGGTGGGATGGGGGAGGGGGGTCCCTCCCTCTGTCCCGCTCTCTCTCTTGAACTCCAACAGTGGCGTGACGGGTCCTCTCAGCTTAGAGGGTTTTTTTTTTTTAGCACTCTCCTATGTCTACACACACACGCGCACACACACTCACTTGCTCAAAAATCAAGCACTCGGCTAAAAAGATGTCATCCCACATTCAAATGGTCAACTTCCTCATACGCGCGCACATGCTCTTTAATGCCCCTTTCCATTCCTTTTCTCTACACACACACACACACACACACACACACACACACACACACACACACACACACACACACAGCACTTCAGAGCACCCCTCTGTCCTGAACTGGCTCCAGGGCCCAACATCCCCCTGTGTGCTTGGCTGGCATCACCATGGATACGGGCAGCGAGCAGCCTGGGAATGTCTGGCACCCGCTTCTGTAGCTGTGGCCGGGGAGGGAGGAGGGAGGGAGGGAGAGAGAGAGAGAGAGAGAGAGAGAGAGAGAGAGAGAGAGAGGATGGATGGATGGATGGATGAGAACACCTCAACAGAGTGAATGAAGGTATAAAATGCAGGGTTTGGGTATGGCTTGATAAAGCAGGTTCCGGGGTGGGTGGGAACTTGAAGAGCAAGGAACCCGACATGGTAGCAACAATCTCATACATGCCAAAACTATGCATTGAAATTGTTATTTTCAGCTATCGCAAAATTGGCACCATTCACCAGAGACTGGAAACACCCTGATGGGAGTGCTGTTTTTGCTTCATGCTCTGACGCCAGACCTATATGGAAGGGAGCCACATACGCAGGCAGCCATTCAGCATGCTTTTATGAAGCATAAACGGTCGCTTACAATGCCAACACAACACAAGTGTCACCCTATTGTAGACATGCTGCCAAAGATAGACAAGAGGAGGTGTAGTTGTTTGGTTGTGTAAACACTCTGAGGCTGTTTAATGCCACCGTTCATTGCGTCAGAGCTTGTTGTAGTTTTCCTCTTGTTTCCTGTGTGTGTATATATTTGTTACAGAACAAATCATTGCACACTAATGCTTGTGGTTCAGATCAGGGAAGAATGATGTTGAAATGCTTGGACTTGTTTTCTCAACTTGGATGACAACATGGATAGTGATTGCAGGGTGTTTTTATTTATTTATTTATTTATTTGTTTGTTTATTTATTTATTTATTGGTCATGTTGCTGATAAAATAACATGCTATGTGAGAATTCATGATTGTAACACCTTGTAAACATCAATTTATATGTGTCATTGTGACTGAGACCCTGTGTTCTAGAGAAAGACCCTGCAATTAAAGGTTCTCTAGTGTATTTCTGTAGGCACCTTCCCATTTCCCCCTGAGGAGTGTTGTTAGATGTGTTCTGTGACCCAGTTTCAACCACAACCCCTTTGTGCCACGATCTCTCGCTCTGTGACCTGATGCCGCCACAACACATTGTGTCATCTCAAAGACAGGCTCGTCCAACAGACACACACTGTTTACTTTAAAAAGAATGTCGCCACGGCAACGCTCACCTGTGCCAGCACCTGGCCTGCTTCTGCTCACGTGGTCTCGTTGTGCAGCCCTAACCGTGTTAGAGTGTGTGTGTGGTTGTGGCGGATGTTTACTACAGACTAAATCTCAATGGCAGACTGTGACCCGGTGCTCTGTGTGTCGCTGCTCTGTTCTTATCGTCTGGCTTGGGTGACTCCTGAGGTCCTGTGCGCAAGGCCTCTTACTGGACCGCTGAGTGAGTGTCTTTAACCCATGAAACTCTTTTAGGACGGAGCATTAGCTTGAGCGTTTTTCTTGAAGGCAATACTGACCTTTGCACCCTCGATGTCGTGCTATTTGTTAAGTTAAAAACACCAGATGTTTGTCTGATCTCTTGAGTCCAGCTGCTTTTACTGTTGCATGACCACCAACCCCATTTTCCGATTGCCTCTTTGATTTGGTGGGAGAAGTTTACGTTAAAGCATTAACCAAACACTGTGATTGACAGCATTCAAGCATTACCCTCTGTGCTGCCTTTGACCGAGATCAGAAGGTTCAGCCATATCAGTTGATGCAGTACTCCGTAATCAGGATGCACTTTGAGTCGAGTTTCCACTAGAGATTCAAAACTCTCTGCTGCTATTGTGGCCATCTGTGCATTAACCGACGAGTCGGCATAACAAAAATGTCCATCCCATTCCAGGTCCTGTTTGTTCGGCCGGTGTTTTGACAGAGCTGTTGGGACATGAGAGGACGTCACTGGTGGGATTCTTAGCGCGTGAGGGAATGGGTGCAGCATGGCGCGTGTTGTCTCAGCTGGGCACATCACAATTGGAAATATTTTATGGCCCACAATGCCTGAGGTTTGGGCCAAAAAAAGCCCAAGAGAACCCATCCTGAGCTGCTCCTGGCCTAGTGTGTGTGTGTGGTCCACATTCTGACCATCCACAGGCACTGGGTCACCAGACTGCGCCTCTGGCTTACTGCAGGTGTGTGTGTGTGTGTGTGTGTGTGCGCGCGCGCTTGTTTGTGTGTCACAGCACACTGAGCCTCCGGTAATCAGCACAGGGGACCGGCTGCCGGGATTAGTGTGGCTTGTGTGACATAGTAGCTCAGGAGTCCAGCCTAGAAATGTGTGTGTGTCTATACCCACGTGCATGTTTGTCATGGCCAGGTCGCCAAGTCTCTAATCTGCTCTGCTTCTCTCTCTCTCTCTCTCTCTCTCTCTCTCTCTCTCTCTCTCTCTCTCTCTCTCTCTCTCTCTCTCTCTCTCTCTCTCTCTCTCTCTCTCTCTCTCAGGCCTTTAAAGACGAGCTGGAGGGCCTGATTCAAGAGCAGCAGAATAAGGGCAATAACCCCGCTGGCTTGCTGGCCCTGCGACAGATCGCTGACTTCTTCATGGCCAGCTCCATCGCCGGCTTCTCTACCTCCCCCCTCAGTAAGTACCGGCAGTTGGTACGCCCCATCATCACGGCTCATCTCCACGGCAGCCAGCCCAGGCTCCACCCTAACCCCAACCCATATGCCATTACTACCTATTAGCACAAAACAAATGAAAATTCCTTAAAATCTGCAGCAAAGTTTTCCCATAGACAGAGAGGTATGCAGACGTACATGCTCATCCAGCCCAGCCAACAGGAAAGGCCTGAAATATCTCACCCACCACACCCCACCCCTCCCCTCCCCTCTCCCATCCCCACTCCACTCCATTCTCAGCGCCCTGCCCTTTCTCCTCTCTCCTTCTTTCCCCTCCTCTCTCTCTCTCCCCCCACATTCATTCTGTCGCTCCACATGTGAAGTCTGCTCTCCATTCCAGCAGCGGAATGCAGAACTAATTGTGTCGTCCCCCCAACCCCCCCCCACAGCCCGACACTCCAAACTCCGAGATACTCCGCGGCCCCTTTGGCTGTGTGATGTATGTCGGGATCAGGCCTCTTCCCTGGAACTCCTGGGCGGAAAAGAAGTGCTGCGCCCTTTGCCTCTAACGAAGCCCTGTGCTTTATTGTCTCTCTCCTTGGGAATAAGTCACAGTAACTTCATTACTGTCTCTGATAATGGACAGCTAAATATAGAGTTAACGTTATTTGCTCTTCTCCCACTGTTATTAGGGAGGAATCAATCCACGAGTACAGTAAATCACTTGATTAAATTTCATGTGGCAAGTCGTTTAGCAGGTTAAAAAGATAAGCTTCTTTTTGGTAGGGGGTGGCTTTAAAAACGATCTTCCTGACATTGAACTCATTGCATGGATCTCTGGGGAAATTAGCGATGTCCTTTCAGTGCATTTGGGGGGAAATGGGAGAAACATCTGCATCACTACCCAGTCCATTGCAGTTCAGTGTGCAGGAGCCAGACACACTAACTGGATTTACCTGCAGCCAGTGGATCATTAGGGATGCAGACATTTATCTTCACATTTATAGCAGAGTTCAATACTAGTTCATATACGCCAAATGATTTACAACAAATGTTTTTATTTGATTTGTGTTGGAAACAGCGCAGTGTAAAGCACTTCCCTAAAGGAAGCTTTTATTAAAATTGCATAAAAACATGTGTTTTGGTGCAATACCTTTTGTGTCAAACTCTCATTCAACCCTGTAATATAATTCTGGACTTTCATAGGACTTTATACCCACCCTTAACACACACACACACACACACACACACACACACACACACACACACACACACACACACACGCACACGCATACACTCGAATAGCAAGGAAAGCTGGACAAACAATTCTCTGAGCCCTGACATACCATTCCGCAAGTCTCTTGGAAACGGCACGAAATAAATAGAAATGGCCAATAACATTGCTACCATGACATGACTCACTGATAAGACTGTGGCATCTAAAATAATGTCTTCATTGTGTTGAAACATGCCACAAATGCTTCTGAAACTTTTTCATTTCCTGTGGTTAAGGAATGTGCTATCTGCAATCAAACCACAATAGGAATTCCAGAGCCTATGCTCATCCAAAGCTCATCCTTTTCTTTGACAAGACAGCTCCAGCTCAAGGAATTTCCCCTTTTTGACTTTTCCCCTTTTTTTTTATTTTTTTAATTTGTTTAGTTGACCCTGCAACGTCTTCAAGACCAAAGCACGTATCGGTCATTGTTCGTATCCCTCACATGCACAGTGGTTGTAATGAACTGTAATGTCTGCTCCCTGTCTGCTCTTTTTAGTAATGTCATTCTGACACTGTGTGGCCCACCACCATTATGTATTTGTTTGTTTGTTTGTTTGTTTATTTGTGTGTTCTTTTGCTGCAGGTCTGGCTATGGTCACTCCCATCAACGACATGTTTGGGACGGAGTCTACCACACTGGTGAAGGGGGAGAAGCAGACCCGCTGTAAGCTGGCCAGCCTCTACCGGCTGGTGGACCTCTTCAGCTGGGCCCACTTCCCCAGCTCCTTCGTCACGGTGAGTCTCCGCCAACCTTGTCCACACAAACCTCCCAAAACACTCCCAGAACCTGCCCAAACCTCCTCCGCACACATGTACCTGTGCAAGCAGTGGAGCAATAGCAACAGTATGTGGCTATGCTAACTTAAGGTGTCAACATTTGACCACCTTTGTGAAGTAAATGCTACCAAGACTTTAATATATTCGATAGAGGTCGATTTTGGGCGGCACAGAGTGCACAGACTGTTATGTGGGTGGTGTCCTGTGTTGCCGTCAGTCAAAAGAGGTTGGGGATGGACTGCTGAGAGGAGAAAGAGAGAGCCTCAATTTCTGTCCTGCAGATTTATGGAGATCGCAAGGCCATGTGGTCTTGTGTGAAGAAGGCACTTTGCAAACATTGGTTGCCAGAAAGATCATTAGGACTTGTGCGAACACATGTCTTTTGTTTTGGGTTTAACTGTTTTGTTTACACTGGCATACTGTCATATGTCTCATGACACTGTTGATTTGTTATGCTTTTGTTGCTGGTTTAATGATTTTCTGTTGCGGTTTTGCTTTTGTTTTTCCTGCTATGCCAAAGGTGCGGGTGAGCAAAGAACAAGACCACATTCTCATCATCCCCAGGGGACTGTCCTTCGCTGAGGCCTCTGCGTCCAATCTGGTAAGTGTGTGTGTGTGTGTGGTGGAGAGAGAGACCTGGCATTTGTTATATGGCAGATTTCTACCTCCACCACCCACTGTGGTGGTTAGATCTGGAATAGACTGAATGGCATCTATTGAGGTTTGGTTCACCCTCTCATTGGTAAGACAGCTGTGTAACCATGGTTATCTGCTGGGCATGAGTGGAGTCTCTGTCCTCACCGTCAGCCTGCCTGAACTGTCCTTCTCTTTGGAACACAAAACAAACCCACGCTCACTCATCTGTTTGGATTTCCCCCTGGTGTACATGTAGCCTTAACTGACTGAAATTCTCTGTTGCCGTTGGGGGTTGTTGTTGCTGCTGCTGCTGCTGCTGCTGCTGCTATTCCAACCGCCCATGCAAATGGGTGCTGCTGTCACTACCGCTTGAGGCAACAGAGTAATGAAGGAGAGACATGCAGGTGTTATTGTTTCCCTCTCTCCTGGTCTCACACACCTTCTCTCATATTTCTTTCTGCCTCTCTCTCTCTCTCTCTGTCACTCTCTCTCTGCCTCTCTCTGTCTCTCTCTCTCTCTCTCTCTCTGTCACTCTCTCTCTCTCTGTCACTCTCTCTCTCTCTCTCTCTCTCTCTCTCTCTCTCTCACTCTCTCTCTGTCACTCTCTCTCTCTCTCTCTGTCACACTCTCTCTCTGTCACTCTCTCTCTCTCTCTCTCTCTTTCTCTCTCTCTCTCTCTCTCTCTCTCTCTCTCCCCCCACATGAATGAACTCTGTGGAATGCTGCTGCCTGCTCTTAGCTGTTCATTCACCTCAGTAAAATGAAAGCCTTGTCTTCTTCTCTCAATAAGAGTGCTTCTAGGTCACCTCCACTAAACTTTGGACCAACCGTTTTTTTTGTTTGTTTGTTTGCATGCTTTTTTTGGTCTGGCATCCCCCAGTGTTGTATACGCTCCCAGGACACTAAGGCCAAGCTCCCTCCTGCATATGGTCCGTCTTTTAAAGGGCCAAAGGTCGCATTCTAGGAATGTTCTGGGGTGTTTATTTTATGACCGTTGCCCTTGCAGCACCTGCCGCTGTCAGGTGCACTGCTGTGGTGGTGCACATACCTGAGCGGTTGAGCCGACATCACCTGTGGTGGTTTCCCGTCTGCACGAGTGCAGCTCCCACTACCCGGCAGGAATGAGCCCCTCTGTTCACAGCAGTTTGGCTCCGCTTTTTCCATTTTTTTCCTTTTTTTTAAAAAAAAAGTAACGCACCAAACCCCTGCTGCTTTTTTTTTTTATGGCTGAGGCTGTGCTAGCCTTGTTATTCTGGGTAGATTTCTTTTTTTTCTTTATGGAAATGGCTTTCGCCGTTTCTGCTGTCAAAAACACTTGGAGTTGCTGGAAGTAGACAAAGTACTCACTGATGGCAGACAGACAAAAAAGAAATTGCCTTTTTTCTATTTTAGAGGCCACAGTCTTTTGTTGTAGTGAGTTTTTATGGATTTGAACCCAAGTGCTCTTTCTGGAGACTGTTCTGACCCCAGTTCAGCTGACGGAAGTCGTCCAGGAGCCTGAGCGTTTGAATGCTGCACGTGGAAGGTCACTTCAGGGTCTGGCTACAGCCCTTGGGCGGCCATGTCTGGTGACACTCACGCAGTCTGTATGCCTGTAAGGTGAGGGAAAGGACTCTGGCAGGAAGCAGACGTCTGAAAAGGCCACCGTCTCTCTCTCTCTCTCCTTATTTCCCCCTCATTCACTCAATCTCTCTTTCTTTCTCTCTCTCCTCCCCCACCCGCCCCTTACTTCTTTCATTTTCTCTCGGCCTCCTTTCTCTCCCTCCCTTCCCCTGTAGCTCCTTTTATGTCCTCGGCCAAAAACAAAAGAAGTCACTTTCCTCCCGTGCTAAAGCCCCCTACAACAGGGAGATTAGTTTTTAATCATACTTTTTGGAGCGGTTTTAAGAACTGATCCTTTATTGGTCTTCATCCACTACAGTAGAATTGGCTCCCCTTATGAACCCTCCATTAAGCGCTGCACTCCAGTGGAGATTTAGACAACTTTGGGACTTTTTGTTTTGATTATAAAAAAGGAGGGAAAATCTGCCAGCTCCAATCAAGGGGTTATAGTTGGTGTGAGATGGTAAAGTTGCTGCGTTTCAATAAATGAGTCGAATTGCCACACCCTGCCGGCGGGGCGGCTTGCGTTACACGACTCCTCGTGTTTTGGGACGGGGGCTCGTACGGTTGAGGAAGAAAACACAGACTGATGCTGTGATTGGCTAGCTCCATGGGGGCTCTTCGAGTTTTGAGGGATTGTTTTTATCTGAATCCACCAATGGGACGCGCCCGTGAGGAATCTTTCCCACAGTTCTGTTGCTTTCTGAATGTCACCTTGGTGCGGCAGTCATCAGTGTCGTATTTCGGCGTCTCGTCACTAGCAGTTTGGGTGTGCATTTTTAGGCCAGGGCTCCACTGTACTCTATTGCATTTAAAGCATGCAGCCCCCGAGCTATTTGAGTATTGACTGCTCGTATAGACCGTGAGTAGAGTTGAAGGGCAGCATGGGTGGTCGGTTACAGGATCAACATGTGATGTAACTCAGGCATTCTGGCAGCTGCTCGTGTGTGTGTGTGTGTGTGTGTGTTATGAGGCAGAGAACAGATGGATGCAAAATTAAACATGCCTCACTAGGACCGTTCACTTTTCCACTAGTTGGATGTCTATTGATCTGAGTGCGCTTGACAGCCATATGTGCGCTCTGGATTGGGCACAAAGTCCGTTTGACTGCGTAACTCCCTATTGGCCATTAAATGGCACCAAACTCGATCAGTGATCAGTGAAAGTCCCAGTCCTTGTATTAAATGTGCTTCAGTTGAAATGGATTTCCGTCTGGCCTGCTGCCAGGGCTGCGTAACCTGAGTGCTCCGCACATGGTTTGCTTTGTGTACAAGGCCCACTTATTGAGGGTAGGCTCTTCTAAATACCGCTGAAGTGGCACCACTTGAAATGGTTTTAAGACTGACTGAGACTTCCATTTCTCATTCTTTATTCTTGTTTACAGACATTTTGTTTTAGCATGAGTGAGTGGTTTAGCAGTCCATCGCAGAGGCATCAGTCATGCTGATTTGATCAGGGACAATGCCTCAGGATGTTATCGTTTTATGGCATCGTTAGGCATTTTCTAATTTCCCCCTTTAGGCCGCTCCCTTGACGCCTTGAATGTCTCAGGCCGCACCTCAATTAATTACTGCAAATTGATCTGCGGAGGACATTGGTGTGTCTGATCCAGCCTCCCGTGCCTTGGGACCTAATATCAAATGAACGGAGAAAAAGATATGATGCACAAAACTCAAATGAGTCGGCCATTTGGAGGAGGATAGTTTCCACTGTCTCTCTCTGTGTGTGTGTGTGTGTGTGTGGTGTGTTCCCTCCTCTTTTCCACTGGCTTGAGCTTCCCAGGCGGCCGATGACAGGTTTCTGGTTGTGCTGTTATCCACATCAGCGTCTGGTCCCCAGGCAGGCCGGCCCACTCCCACACACACACACCATGCCACCGCCTCACTCATTGGTCAAGAATTCCTCATCCGGGCCCATTCTATAATCCGATTGGCCAGTTCTGTTCCCATTTCCAGTAATAAAACGACTCATTCCTCACCACATGACGTCACCAGTTAACAGCACTGATTCTAGTTTAATGTTGTTATCCACCACTGGTTGCCTGGCATTCACTGCTCCGGTCGCCAACATGCAGCCTGTTGCCACTGCTAAGCACTTGTCCACAGCCTACACATACTGCCCGTCATGGAATCGGAATTGGATTTGAAGTTCTAAGGAAATTAGTGGGTGTTGTTATTTTTGGGCATTTTTTTTTTTTTCTTTTCTTTGTAAATATGATAAGAGGCAGACTTACATTCTTACATATCTGTTTCTCTTAGTTCTTCTCATTTATGGGGGACTAAAAGGGGGAACTATCGTATTCATAATAAGCACAACAAAAGTAGTTCAGGTGTGGCTATGTGGAAACCTTCCTTGATATGGGAATAGGGCAGCCCTGCGCATGCTGCACTGGGTAGAAGTAGGAGCCTAAGGTGTTCTAGACAGCATCCGTGTCTCCCCCTCATGCCTGACCGTCTCCCTCCAGGTAAAGGTGAACATCATTGGGGACGTGGTGGACCAGGGCTCCACCAACCTGCGCATCGACCACGCCGGCTTCAGCCCCCACGCTGCCATCTACTCCATGCGGCCCGACGTCCGGTGCATCATCCACATTCACACTCCAGCCACTGCAGCAGTGAGTACACACACACACACACACCACCAACACAAGGCATGATGGGAAATGTAGTGCACGTCTTGTCGAGTCAGCACTGCCGCCAGCTGGTGGTCTGCAAGACGTGCCAAAACAGACTTTTCTAAACTACAAAAACTCAAATGATAAAATTGTTACGCACATGCTTATTCAGTTTTGCCTATAGAAACGTTATACACATCTTATTTTTTCCGCAATTCCAACTTCTCCATCTGTAAGGTCACTTTGACTCTCTGAGAGTAACCTCCCTCTCTGCTGCCCCCCGCAGGTCTCTTCCATGAAGTGTGGGATTCTGCCCATCTCCCAGGAGTCTCTGATCCTGGGCGACATCGCCTACTACAACTACCAAGGCAGCCTTGACGACCAGGAGGAGCGTGTGGAGCTCCAGAAGGCCCTCGGCCCCTCAACCAAGGTCTGTCTGTCTGTCTGTCTGTCTGTCTGTCAGCACACACACCATGTCACTGCTCTCAAGTGCAAATAGATCTGCATGACCTGGCAATTACCTTTGCACACTTAAATGCATAGATTTCTTTGTTTTAAGCAAGAGGTGTGTTGTATAGATGTGTTGGGGTAATGACGAACCGTTCAGATCCTTCAGACCACTCACAGTTTGTGTGTGTGTGTGTGCAGGTGCTGGTCCTGAGGAACCATGGAGTGGTGGCGCTGGGAGAGACTATTGAAGAGGCCTTTCACTACATCTACACTGCCCAGTTTGCATGTGAAATCCAGGTAAGGACCTCACACTACATGGGCTGCACACTGCTCAGCATACACTGCATGGGCTACACACAGACAAGCTCTCCCACACTATGTCAGGACAAGCGGTCAGTGGATGTGGCCAAGACATGAGACACATGAGCCCATGTCCACATGCAGGACAGATTGACATGGACACTGACACCCTCTCCCTTCATATTTGATGACTACCTTGTATGACAAGTCTAGATGAGGCACCCATGATTACTTAATACACACAAGCTAATCACACACAAATGCATCCGCATAGTCACATGCTCATGCACAGGTTAGTGGTACATGCATACATACAGGCTGAATATTGCAACACGACCACACGCACCACACATCCTCCTCGTACATGTGCATACAAAACACACACACACTGCTTACACCGGCTCATCACTTTGTTTCCCCTCATCCAGCAAACAGGCAGGCCAGGCCCTCTGCTGTCTTTTCCTATTCCCCCAGTACAGTTCATGTGGAGCGTGTTTATGTTTCTGTTTTCATCACTCTTGGCTCAGAGCAGAGAGAGAGCTTTATATAATCTGTTTGTTTTCAATGCCAGCCTCTCCTCCAGCTGTTTCCCCCGCTCACACACACACACACACTCTCCACACTGCTCCACTCCTCCCTCCATCCTCATCCCTCCCTCCATCCTCTCCTCCTCCTCCTTCTCTCCCTCCTCTCTTTACAACCTCATAAAACATGCCTGGTCCCCCCACCCCCCAACCAATCCCCGTTTTCAGCGCTCATAATAGCATTGCCAAAACATCTGCATTCTCAGGATTATCTTGGGCTCTGCCTTTAGAACATGCGCCGGGAGACTTCTTGCCGGGACTTTTAATTAGGCGAGCTTGACCGGTGAACAGAACAGGAAGTGTGTCATGCAGGGAAGAGACGGTCCACGACTCCCTCTCTGTCTGTCTGTCTGTCTGTCTGTCTGTCTGACTGCTCGGCTGCCTGCTTGTTCAGCGCATCCTGCCCTGTCGCCGGGGCGGATAGAGTGTGGGAGAAATGAAAGCCCTCCGCCCCCCTCTCATGTAATAGGAGCACAAAATCCCAGTTTGACTCGGAGCCAGGGTGCAAACAAAACATTAATCCACGCGGCAAAGCCACTAGTCCGCAGTTCCCCCACACTGCTAAAAATAAACACCCCCCGCTGCCTCCACGCTTGACTTATGGAAAAATGTCTGTGAGCTGCGATCCCATTATTCCCGCTGGGGATGACCAGTGCAGAGGTCTGTGTGTGTGTGTGTGCGCTCTGTTTTTGTTCATTTTTATGCACTGTTTATAGATGTGCACTGTTTTTACATTCTGTTCACATTAGCCCCATGTTTTGTTCCATGAGTGACATGGCCCGGTCACATTCTCCTCCTGTTCGCTCACCCCACCCCCTCCCCTTCCTTTCCCTCACATTTAACCTCCCTGGAACATGAATGACAAATGTATTTGTTCCTCCCGGCAGGTGAATGCGATCTCATGTGCGGGCAGCCCGGACAACCTGATCGTGCTGGACCTGGAGAAGTACAAGGCGCGCACGCACGGAGTGGCCGAGGCCGGGGTCAACATGGGCAGCCAGCACAAGTGGAAGGTGGGCGAGCTCGAGTTTGAGTCGCTCATGCGCATGCTGGACAACCTGGTGAGTGGAACCTTTCTACACACACAACACAACACACACTCTCTCACTCGCTCACTCGCTCGCTCACTCGCTCGCTCTTGCTGTTGGCAGTGTTCAACTGGCGAGACCAGTTGTGTAAGCCAGTCGATGGATGCGGCTCTCGTGGTGTATGCGGTCAGCGGTCCCACCTCCCCTCGTCCTCTCTCACTTCCTCTGCCCCGTTCCTCTGTCCCTCTGTCATGGCCGACACAAATCCTCTGTCCCTCTGTCACTGAGTGGTGTTTTAACACCCTTTACACGTGCGTCTCTCACACTAGACTGTGTCTGTGTCTGTGTGTGTGTGTGAGAGGGAGAGAGAAAGAGAGAGATAGGGATGTGTCCACAGCAGCACTTTGAGAACCAGTGCCAGATGTTATGGACAGCCCCTGTGCTTTGAGAGAGGTCAGCCGCCATGCTTGATTGACTGGAAAACTAGCAGCATCTGTCAGGAATATCTCACTTGAGCCCTTACATACTCACTCTCTCCTCTCTCTCTCTCTCTCCTCTCTCTCTCTCTCTCCTCTCTCTCTCTCTCCTCTCCTCTCTCTCTCTCTCTCTCCTCTCTCTCTCTCTCTCTCTCTCTCTCCCCCCACCCCCACCCACTGTCCAAGCTGACTTAGTTCTTAGGGAGCACTAATTGGTGCCGACTCAGGGAAATCCATCTGGCGTTCAGCTCATTGCCGTTCATAAATCTCTTCCTCCACGTCCTGCCTCCATAGGCGGCTGACACTCTGGCCTCTCTGTCAGAGGAGAGCGCCGGAACTCCCTCTGGTGTCTGACACGCTCCCCTCTGCTCCTGTGGGCCATCTTAGTAATTAACTGGCTTCCAATGGAGCTTAATGGTACTGTAATTGTCCATGGGGCTTCTTATGGAGTTTAATGGTACTGTAAGTGTCCATGGCCGAGGGCTGATGTGCTGGTACAGGCCATTTGATGAGCATCGTTACAGAAGGCTTTTGAATGAATTAATGAATGTCAGTACAGTACCTATTGTTTTAACAATGTCAGTTTGTTGAAGATGAAGTCGATTTTATTTATGACTAAGCCTATTTCTTTTCTTTTCATATTCAATGAAGTGTGTTCATTGAATATGAACTCTTGAAGAGTCCATTTTAGACAAGTATCTGGTCTATTTCACTGACATTTAAAGCGATGGTTCGGAGTAATTTCACCCTAGGGGTCCTTTGCACCATGACCCCGAGCCAAACACCCTCCTAGAACCTTTTTTCCCTTGGTCGAACCCAGGTCGAGTAGCGCTGTCAGAAACTAATGACGTTCTGCAGTCGTAATGGAACCAACTATTATCTCGTAAATTACCTCACTAATAATGCCCTGAATGGTATGAAAACTTCTACAGTAGTACAACTATGACCTTTAGTCCAATTAACGAGGCATTAGAAAGTTTGTAAGTGCACCAGGAGTTTTAAGGAGTTTATTTAAATAACACTTGCCTCTGCATCTGCTACTATACCGCTGCGTCGACGTTTCTTCCGTGATTTGGGAGTTTTAATCCAGTTTTTAATATTTTTTTTCTGAAGTGTTTACAACTTAGTGTTAACTAATAATTGTTGCAAACTGGACTACGAACAAAATATTAGTGCATTCCTGGATCTACATCCTTATGCATGCTTCCTGTCAGGACTTTTACGGGCTTTTCCCAAATCACGGAAGAAACGTCGTCGCAGCGGTATAGCAGCAGATGCAGAGGCAAGTCTTATTTAAATAAACTCCTTAAAACTCCTGGTGCACTTACAAACTTTCTAATGCCTTGTTATAGGCATAGAATGTGCCTATAAGAGGATAGAAAGTTTAAAGAAGGATTTAAGGAAGTTAAAAAGAAGGAAACATTAAAGACGGGTTTTGCTGCATCCCTTTGCTACATCACTACATTCCTCTCTCTCCTTCACCTCCACAGGGCTACCGAACGGGCTACGCCTACCGGCACCCCATCGTGCGGGACAAGCCGCGGCACAAGAGCGAGGTGGAGATCCCAGCCACGGTGACGGCGTTCTCGTTCGAACGACGACGAGGCGGCGACGCGGCTGCCCTTCAAGCTGCTCCAGCAGAGGCAGCAGCGCGAGAAAACCCGCTGGCTCAACTCCCCCAACAGCTACATGAAGGTCAACGTGGGCGACAGCAACGGCTCCGAGAGCACCCCGCGTACCAAGGTACGGGACGGAGAGGGCAAGAGGGGTGGCGAAGGAATGGGTGCAGCACACACACACACACACACACACACACACACACACACACACACACAGGCTAAGGTGTTGTGATCTGTAGGCCTGAGGGGAAAGATGGATGGCTGAAAACTTGGCTGCAAGTTAATTAAATGCACTATTAAATAGACCTGAAGTCAGAATGGAGGTCAATGGACCTCTACACAAGCCAAGACTGATCCATAGCAGTTCATTAGATAGGCATCTACCCAGTAGCCCAGTTCCATAGTTATTAGTTGCTGGAACATGCAAACAAACACAAATAACACACACACACACACACACACACACACACACACACACACACACACACACACACACACACACACACAAACAAACACACACAGTTGTGTGTTATGTTTCCATACTGATGAAAGTCCGTCAATAGAAAATACGCACAAGGAACTGAAAGTACTTTCTGCATTCACTGCATACTACAAATGGTTCTCTGGAGTGTGTGTTGGTATCCATGAAAAACAAAAAAGGAAAGGGGGGGGGGGGGGGTTGCTAGTTGTTTGTTACTTCCTTGTCCACAGTAAACAATGAGTTTCTCCATCATTGTGTTTATATTGTTGTGTGGGAGTCAGTGGAGTGGAAAGAAACAATAGTGTCTCAACAGTTTCCATAGCCTGAGGGTGCGCTCAGTCTCTTGGATAGATTGACACCAAACAAGCAAGATCCACAAGTAGGGTTGTGTCCTGTTGTTCAGATGGTCTGTGCTCCTGCATCGCTAGATGAGTCAGTGGCATGGCCACTCTTCTTGCATGTCCTAGCCGAAGAGGAGAAACATTTGGTGTGTAAGATGAGATTGTCAGAGCTGTCGCTTTCAAGTCTTCTGTAATTCTGATGTGCTTCTGCTCTCTTGTGGCTGTAGAGGAAACTGCACTGTGTAAAGATGTGTGTTGAAAATATCACACCATAAACGGTGTTTGTCTTTTCTTACAGCTAAAAGATGTAGAATATCTCAGAAGAGGTATAGCTGTTTTGTCTGTGATCACCACGATTGCTAGTTAAAGTGCAGTAATGAAGTGCTGATGACCTTTATTCTTACACAGTGGATGAGATCTGAAGACTCCAGCATCAGCAGTGGTACTCCCATCCGAATCGAGGACGCCAACCAGTTCATCCCACTCAACACCAACCCCACAGAGGTGCTGGAGAAGAGGAACAAAGTGAGTTCTGTGGGCCTTGTCTTGCACCACTTGTCTTCTCTGGCTGTCCAATCACACATGTGTCCACAGGTCACATGTCCCTCTAAATGATCTGATTGGCTGTTTGTGGTGCCCTTCTCTCTCTCTCCCTCAGATCCGGGAACAGAACAGGTTCGACATGATGACGGCCGGGCCCCAGTCCCACAAGCTTGCAGGCATCGTGATTGAGAGGCCGCCGGTGAGTGGCAAGCAAGGCATCAGTCCTGCCCTCTGGGTACTAAAGACATCTGCTCTCAAAAGAGAGACAAGTAGCCTACTCGGAGCATATCAAGACCTCGTCATACGTACATCTCGGTTACACCGGATTCTAGCATATACTCTGCAGCTATGTGAATGTGTTTAGGTTCCTAAAACCTTGGTCGTGGGCAGGATCATAATATTCTTGAACCTGGAGGATATCATGTACTTAAAGTTGTTATCATGGGTGGAAGAAAGCTGGATCACTGTGAAGTACACGGTTCCCACGGGTCATGGAATTTCTGGAATATCATGGAATTTTGGAAAGTCTATTCTAGACATGGAAAGTCAGGGAATTTTTGTTTGGGTTTGGAGCCCTGGAAGTAGTTTGCATGTGTGTGTGTGGCAGTGTATGTTTTGAATGTAATAACCTGAATCAAAATAGGATTGTTGAAAATGTGGCCACACAATGTTATTTTTTCACAGCAAGCATGGTAGTGTCACTGATATATTAATACCAATATTGACCACAAGGTGGTGCTGTAGTACAGCAGTCACTGGTGCCACAGGTCCCTATTGCCATTTGATGGTCTTCTTGGATGCACATGATACAGTCAAATGAACATTTGATAAGAGAACCATCTCCCTTTCCTCTCTTTTCACAATCTGTGTGTGTGTGTGTGTCGTGTCTAAAGGTCGAGGGTCCAGTAAAGGTAAAGCATTTCCTCTGTGATTGATTGATTGATTGATTGCAACTCAAAGTTCATTCTATTTCTGTTTCTGTGTGGAGTGTGTTTCTTTCGTAGAGAATCAGCCCAGTATTGCATGAGGTGTTCTTAGTCTCGTCACTTTCGTATCTTTTTGAGTTGAGAGTAATGCAAGGTTGTATGTGGATGAGTGAAGCGACTGTCTGTTCGTGAGTGTCCACTACATCAGCAACACGTGACGCATGCGGACATTTTATTTTTGTCACACACTGCTCTTTCTGTTGAGTTTCTCCCATGAGTTCTCACTCAGTTTTGTTGAGTATGGATTTCCATGCGTTTGCCATGTGTGTGTGCACCAGTGTGCAGTGGCGTGAGAGCTCACACTAATCGTACGCGTGAGGTGTGGCTCTTTGTTGTCTGCGTAGATGTAGGTGTGTGAGGTCACACTAGAGTACACCATCACAGTGACTCATTGGCCCACTGTTTGGTGCTCATAGTAATGGACTCTTCCTCTGTGATGTTCCCTTTTCTTTCTCTTTCTCTCTCTCTCTCTCTCTCTCTCTCTCTCTCTCTCTCTCTCTCTCTCTCTCTCTCTCTCTCTCTCTCTCTCTCTCTCCCTCCTGATCCCCTCTTCCACAGCCTTACACAGGTGAGGATGAGGAGCAGACAGGCCCACTGCCACCCAACCCCTTCAGCGAGCTGTCTGAGGAGATTGATGGCAAACGCCCTACTGGTAATGCTCACAAGCACACACACATGCGCGCACACATTCACATACACTTTCACACACACATGCGCGCACACATTCACACACACATACACATGCACATACACATACACACACACATGTGCACATGTTCACAACATGCACAACATGTGGTCAAACACACTGATGCCATCAGTCTGTTAAAGGCCAACCTTTCTGCTGTTCATACATCCATATATTTCTTTGCCAATGCGTTGCTAATACATTTGTTAAGCAGAGACATGTATGTATCTATGTATGTATGCATGCAGACACACATACAGATACTTGTGTATATGGAGATGTCAACACATTCAGTGCACTAAATCAGTGCCATTTATTTGCAACATTGTTTGCTGTCAACACACACTTATACCCACACCAGGGTTTCCGTTGTCCGGTAATTACCGGACATTGGCCGGAAAAAAAATGAAATTTCCGACAAAATTAAATCCCCGGTCAAATTGTCCGATTGAAATTGGCTAATAATCCCGTCCCCTAACGCAATCTGAATTTGAGAATAAGCCTTAATATGTAGGCCTATATTATACGTCCTCTGGCTATGTTTTTAAATGAACAGGCTCTACCATTTGAAAAGTAAGCTAAACAACACGCATAGCCTACGCTGCATTTCAAATAGGAAGCGCACGCTTAAAACGTCCATGTTAAACAACGAACAAATGAGTGAGGCGGTTCAAACATGGCCAGGCCCAGGCAGACTAGCCTTAAAAGTTTTTTCATAGGCCAGATGCGATAGATGATGATAAATTGGTAACTTCTGAAGCCTCAGATGTCCAGTCAACTCCACCACCAGATAAAAAGCAGAAGTGTCGGGCGTATCTGTCGGAATCAGTGACATTGGAAGTTGAGTTGCGGGGGGTGCGGTCGCTCCAAGACACTGTCATTCTCCGTGTACACTGGACATGCAAAGTGTTCTTTACCCAAAGCATACAGTAGGCCTATGCGTTCCTTGTCTATGATCTGCAGGGTTAGGGCCTCCTCGACGAGGCGATTATTGGTCCGCGGATAATTTCTGGCACAATTAAACGGTATAATTTCCCAGAACAGGAAACATTTCTTAATTTATTGTTATCAAATAAAGAGGCATAGCATTAGGGGGTAGTGGTGTGAGCGCTCATTCTTGTGTGTGCACATCTGTGTAAGTTAAACAGTCACCACTGGAGATAACGTGGGTAGCAGCAACAAACAACGTAGCCTTTTTAAAACAACGAACAAAGCGGACTCTTGCTGTCCATGAAAAGATACTGGATAGATCTTGTTAGGCATGTTTAAGTTAGGCTAATGAACATGTTGCATTCTATACAGCCTGATTATGTCATTCTTTAAGCTACATAGCCTGTCTCCAGTTTTCCTCAATTTGACTAATTAAGAAGGGATAATAGGATATTTGACCGGCATATCATCAAAATGTCCGGAAAACGAAACCTCTGCCGGTCACTTTGACCGGCACCATTTTTTTCTAGCGGAAACTCTGACCCACGCCCATGTCGAAATCCTACACAGTCTTCCTTTCTCTGAAGGACAGGCAGGTGGACACTGTGTGTGTATGTGTGTGTGTGTGTGTGTGTGTGTGTGCGCACGCACCCATCTACATATAAAAGATGCATGAACTCTGACCTCAGATGAGGTCAGGGTAATGGAGAGCTCCCACCTAGACAGAGCCTTGGCTCATGTGTGAATAGTAATCGACACCACAGCACACAGTGCCACGCCATGCCACTCATTCAGGCACAAACCACAGATACCAGCACATGACATCACCCACGGCCGAAAAACAAAACACGCTCGCACCCGACCCCGAGGTGAAACGCAATTGCACCCTTATACAGTGTCCAGAGTTGGACTGCCGGTAACAGGATCCCCTGGACACAGCCACCCGAGGCCAGTTTAAGGTGGAGACATTCTCAGGCAGAGGTCATCCTCCCTGAGGCCGGCCATAAGTGAAACACCAGGTCACAGGGAGGTCACATGTCCCCTACAAATAATGGGATCTGCGTTAGCAGAAGCTGGTTATCACGACTGATACAATCATAGCAATCAAGCAGTCTTAATACATTCTACACCACTACTCATTCCTGAGACGTTACCCTATTCATATGTAGATGAATTTGCATAGGAATGTATACATTGAAAGTGTAGGAACATTTATTTTCAGGTGATTAAACTGTTCATGCACACTCACAGCACACATGAGGTTACCTGTTCCATAGAGACGTATATCAGAGGCATTGTTCCTGTTATCTTCTGATCATGCGGTCCTTAGTCAATGTGGTTACATGCAAACAAACAATCTTACAATTTTATTAAGTCAGAGAAGATAACCTGGAGTATTTGATTTTGATCTGATTAAATCTGATCCGTCATCTAACTAAATACAGTTGGTGTTTGTAACGTTCCTAAATGCAGACGAGTCATGATCGGAATGGAATTTGAACTTGTTCACCTAGCATTCCAACTGGAATATTCCAGATTCGGATAACACTTCGACTGATGCTTTAATCAGATAGTTCTGCACATGTGACCGCGCCGAGTGCTACCTCAAACGAGTCAAACGAGCAGCCTGGGGAAGAGAGGTGCAGCTGTAGGTACTGACTCCAGTTTGTCCTGTTTAACACACATTAGCGTGTCTGAGGCCAGCCGGAGATGCTCTCCGTGAGTGCTTAACCTTTCATCTCCGGTGGCCGCCACTAACAGGTGGCCGTTCATCCTGAGTGGACACACCCAAGAGTATCCCTCAGGTCCAGGAGAATGGCCTGCAGAACTTGCCACTACAGCCTCTGCAGATCCAGTAGTCAACACAGACATCAAAAATGGAGGCCCAGCCAAACGCAATTACACAATAGCCCTCGTAAATGACAGACTGGCTTCAAACTCAGGCGTGTACACGCATAGCCTTACTGTATGTACATACAATTAAGCTATAGGGTGAAAGCTTTGTTCTAGCATTATCCTATATTACCCCACCAAGTGTGTGTGTGTGTTTGTATGGTTGTGTGAGTGTGTCTGAAGGAGCTACCTGCATTTGTCATGTATGTGAAGACTTCTCCGACCCCCTGTGGTCTTGAGTCGATGGTAATTACAGCATCAGCGGGGAGGAGAGCCTTTCAGAAATCAATACGCCATGTATGGAAAAACCAGGGCCAGGGTCAACATGCAGCCCATTAGTCACAAGCCTGTGCCTGTGCGCGTGTGTGTGTGTGTGTGTGTGTGTGTGTGTGTGTGTGGCCATGTTAAGTAGCACATACATGCACACACAATAAAAGAGCACAGGAGATGAATGGATGCCATTAGTGTGTGTGTGTGTGTGTGTTGCTCCCTGCATTGCTGTACACACACATGCATTCACAATAATACCCAACCCTCTCTACCTACACACACACACACACGCATTCAATCTCAGAGAGATGGACCCATGCCATTAGTGTATGTCCTACTCTCCTTCACTCTATACACACACAGACATTAGGGTCTGCCCACTCTGACACACCCAGCCCAACATCACAAACGGTCTCACATTCTCCAACTTGTGAGTCATCTGTCTTAGACAGGTGATATTTTTGAGATATGTGCTTCCTAGAGGCATTTTTTAGTCAAAGTTGGGAAAAGGACTTTTTATCATAATTAACATGTGCTGAATCCAACTAGCCCTGTTCCCAAGCTGAATTTTGAGTTTATGACCATCTAATTAGCATAAACAAAATGGTTGCCAAAATGGCGATTTTGGGCACTTTCATTGGGCGGATTATTATACCATGTAAATCAATTAATATTGTTAACAGAAATCTCCCTTGGCCAATAGATCAAGGATACAGGCTGTGAAAAAAAGAAAAAAATCTAGTATTATGCCTATGTTAATTACCTGAAAAAACCTTTGAAAAATGTAATTGTTAAAATGTTATAACTGAGCAGGCACACGGTATTTGACGAATGAGACTTATGATTTTTGAGGGTCAAGAAATATGTGTAGTGATGAAATGTAAAGTTTAAAATTGTGGCCTACTGGTTAGGTCTTCGGGCTTGAAACCAAAGGGTTGCCGGTTCGATCCCTGACCAGTAGGAAATATGTGGGTGGTGGAAAGGTTGAGCACTAGTCTCCCATGCCCACATCCACGGCTGAAATGCCCTTGAGCAAGGCACCTAACCCCTCACTGCTCCCCGGGCATCACTGTAGCAAGGCAGCTCACTGCTCCAGGTTAATGTGTGCTTCAATGTGTGACCTGTGTGTTCACTAATTCACGGATGGGATACATGCAGAGACAAATTCCTTGTATACCCAAGTATACTTGGTCATAAAACCTGATTTACATTACATTTTACATAATTGAAGCGAATTAGGTTGGTAATGTAGGCCTATGTAGTCTCGGATTAAGTTACACAGGCCTTTACCCATTTCGGTAACACTTTACGGTAAGGGTACATGAAGTAATTCATGATTTATGTATTACTTCATTCATTCCATAGTTTGTCATTTGTGACCTCATACATGAATACATTACTAAAGTATTAGGTACGATGGGCACATCATTATGAATTATGATGTATTAACCATGATCATGACTTTATTTTTCTGCCAAAAATGTAGTCATCACTGCTCAAATTCTCATAACTTTGGAGTTCTCTAAACACATGTCATTATTCACTACTTTAGTTGAGGGGCCACAGACATGATGAATGCATGAGCAATTATCCTAAAATTCATGTAATCATGATGATCATGCTTAAGAAATCATAAATCACAATGATATACCCATCACACCTAATGCTTTAGTTTAGTTCATACTGTACGTGAGGTCATCATGAATGAGAGTATATGAATTCATGTCAATTCCTGATGATTAATGGAATTAATGCATAAATCATGAATTAATTCATGCATGAATTCATGATAATTCATGTACCTTTACCATAAAGTGTTACCCATATTTCTTCATAACCTTTGTGTTAGTAAAATGATTGAATGTCCTGTGAATTAATAGCTAGATTAATAACTTTATAACTAGTGCAAGTTCAAGTTCAAGTTACTTTATTATTACCCAGAGGTAGATTTTGTTTGCAGTATAGAGTGCTTCAAGAGAATTTGCCAGAACAGGAACTCAGAGGATGCCATCTTTACGGCTTTCACTCTGCCCTGTCCCTCCTGGACAATAGCAACACCTATGTGAGAATGCTGATCATTGACTTCAGTTCAGCATTCAACACCATTATCCCCTCCAAACTGATCACCAAACTCAGTGAACTGGACATCAATACCTCCCTCTGAAACTAGATTCTGGACTTCCTAACCAACAGACCGCAGTCTGTTAGATTAGATAACCTCACCCACTCAACCCTCACCCTGAACACTGGTGTGTGCTGAACCCTCCTTTACTCCCTCTTCACCTACAACTGCATACCTGTATATGGCTCTAACACCATTGTCAAGTTTGCAGACAACACTACGGGGATTGCTCTCATCAGCAACAATAATGAGAGCCTGCAGGGAGGAGGTCCAGCACCTAACATCGCGGAGCACCGACAACAACCTGGCTCTCAACACCAAGAGGACCAAAGACCTCATTGTGGACTTCAGGAAGTCAAAAGCTAGCACACAAAGCCCCATCCTCATCAACAGGACTGAGGTGGAGCATGTCACCAGTTCATGTTTCTGGGTGTCCACATCTCTGTGGACCTCTCTTGGACCCTCAACACCTCTACTTTGATCAAGAAGGCTCACCAGCATCTCTTCTTCCTGAGGAGACTAAAGAACACAACCTCTCTCCTCAGATCCTGGTGGACTTCTAAACCTCTACCGCTGCACCATTGAGAGCATCCTCACCAACTGTGTCACAGTATGGTGGCAACTGCTCTGCCTCCGACTGGAAAGCACGGCAGAGGATGGTGAAAACTGCTCAACGCATCACTGGTTCCTCACACCCTTCCATCAACGCCCCCCCCCCCCCCCCCCCAAATGAAACATGTGACTGCTGGCCATCTTTCCCATTTGGAATCAAGGATATGATGCTAGCTTGTTAGTTAATGGTTGTTCGTGATTAGTTCAAAGGAACTCCAATGATTTTAAACTCCAAACATGTGTCTCCCCACCACGAAGAAGATGTTTACCAATGAAGTCAGGCCACACTCTTTGCCAAAGAGGACCGTAAACATAGTCAAGAGTATAATAAGGTGATAATACGGTTAATTAGCATAGCATTTTTTTTGCATTTTTATATTTTTCATAGCCTTTACTTTTTATTTATTGCCCACGGGAGATTTCTGAGATGCACAGATGTGAACAATATTGATTTATTTACATGGTATAATGATGCCCGTCCGAAGAAGGTGCCCAAAATCGCCATTTTGGCAGCCATTTTGTTTATTCTAATTAGATGGACAAAAACTTAAAATTCTGCTTGGGAACAGGGCTAGTTGGATTCAGCACATGTTAATTATGCTAAAAAGTCCTTTTCCCAACTTTTACTAAGAAATGCCTCTAGACCCATATACAAGGACTTTTTCTTGAAATAGCACTTGTCTATCTGTTGACACACACACACACACCATTGATACCATCACGGGGCAGGGTGGTGCAGCGGCTTCGGATGCCATTCTGATTTTTGAACACTGTGGGTTAGTGCTGTAATGATGTGCGATTCGAAACCGAAATCGCGACACTCATACCCTGCTTCTCCTGTTTGCCTGTGCTTCTGACCACATACACTGGACATACCCTGCTTCTCCACAAGGCACTTCATCTGCATGGTCTCAATCCAGCTGTAAAATGGGTCGTCAGCTTGGCTGGGGGTCACTTCTGTGATGGACTGGTGTCCCATGTAGGAGAGTCTGCAGCTCTCGGTTTAGTGCCGCTGAAACTGGGTGGAAGCACCGGCCTTGTTATTTTGCCTAGGACAGGATTGACCTTCACTAACCAGCGCTGACCCCCTTGTGTCCTCACCTTATATGGTCACCCTAGACATTTGCAGGAGATGCTGCTCAGAGACTGGACACCATCTTCATGATCACCACACAGTTCAGGCTCATGTGGTCTGGCCATACTCAGTGCCTTATT
>NC_055965.1:4982301-4993124 GCF_018492685.1 Alosa sapidissima | reverse complement strand
TATTGTCACACATCAAAGGGTGCATGGTGAGCCGCAGCCATGACACAGACACACAGGAGGAAGTGTATCCTGTTCCTCTTTCTCTTTCTCTTTCTCTCTCTCTCCCTCTCTCTCTCTCTCTCTCTCTCTCTCTCTCTCTCTCTCTCTCTCTCCTCTCTCTCTCTCTCTCTCTCTCTCTCTCTCTCAGCGCTCACTGCTGTAGCTTCTCTCAGCAACGCTTCCTTTTTCACATTCAGTCTTTTCTCTTCCTCTGCTCATTCAGTTTGTTTAACCCATATTTGGGATTCTGCCAATCATGCACTCTCCTCTCCTCCTCTCCTCTCCTCCTCTCCTCTCCTCTCCTCTCCTCTCAGTCACTCTCTTTTTTATTTCTTTCCTTTCCTTGCTCTCTCTCTCTCTCTCTCTCTCTCTCTCTCTCTCTCTCTCTCTCTCTCTCTCTCTCTCTCTCTCTCTCTCTCTCTCTCTCTCTCCCTCGCTCACTCACTCTGACTCTCCTGGTTATATGACCAGTGAGATGATTTGCTCTGGTTGACTCCCTCTCAGAACAGAATAGGATCTAATCAGGCCACCCTCTCTCAAGTGCTTCTCAAGTGGCGCTCCCACCGTGCTTTGTGTTTAGAAAGGTCACCATGCGAGATCTTGAGAGTGTACTATTAATACAAGTAGTCCTTTTTCAAGTGGCAAACATGGCCATCTGACACAAGACCTCATACAGGTTCTATATTTGTGATTGCTTGGAGTAACCTAAGGCCATTGTCTCTACTGCATAATTCAGCATGTCTGTTCTTAATTGGTGACAATTGATTTGATTGCTCTAGATGACTTGGGATGGTTGTTGTTATAATTGTCCGTGGCGTGTCATCAGCACTGGCTTCTGTGTCCCCTTCCATCGTCCTCTGGTGACGACTAGAGAAGAGGGACTCGACCAGAAGACAAAGCTGTGACGTTGCCATCGTTTATAGGCAGAAGAAAGGAAGCTTCAGCTTGTACAATGATCATGTCCTAATCAGTCATACAAAAATAATTTCCTCCCTTGTAATTTTTAGTAATTGTACATTAATGTCTATATAAATAGTATTGTACAGTAATACAGAATAATCCGTTTGCGGTTGAGACTTGCATAACACTGTGTAAGTATAGTGTTTATAATATGATGCCATGTAATGATTGCAAATGCATATAAATGGTGAGTTCTCAGGTCCATTATGATTTCATATCTGGATCTGCTATTAATTTGCCTTTAATCCATGCAGAAATAAACTATATCAGTGGAGGAGACGGTTTCAAGTATAAGGAAATTAATTCAGCCGTTAAAATGAAGTTAGTGTTACATCGGCACTATGTGTGGAGTGGATGAAAGTTGCTGGCCTCTGTAGCCTGCATATCTTCATGCATTTAATGTGAATTGTGAAGGTTGTGACGTGAGGTCATAAAAACTGGCAAGTGCAGCTTTGGGTTTTTAGTCATGGTGGTTGTTGTTGTTGTTGTTGTTGTGGTGGTGTAAGACTGGTGGTACTGTGTCTAGGTTTGTAAGAGTGTTCTTTTTATTCATTGCAGACGTAGTGAGTGTTGACTTTTCTCCCTTCCTACAGAGAACCACACGGGGGTCCTGCTCAACGGGAAGGGTGAGGGCCACGACGCCGACCAGGACGAGCTGAACAAGCGCATGAGTCAGCTGACCACCAGCGCCGAGAGCCTGAAGCCGCCGCAGGGCGAGAAGATCGAGGAGGTGCTCTCGCCCGACAGCTCGCCCTCCAAGTCCCCCAACAAGAAGAAGAAGAAGTTCCGCACGCCGTCCTTCCTCAAGAAGAACAAGAAGAAAGAGAAGGTGGAGGCCTGAGAAGGGAAGAGTGGGTGAGAGTGAGGGAGGGAGAGAGAGAGAAAGGGAGGGGGTGAAGTGAGGGCAAGTTTGTCGTTTTCTGACACCCTCTTCACACCTTTATTTTTTAGAGATTAGGGGTGCAGTGGAGGGGGGCGAAGGAGGAGGAGTCAGGCCGATTCCTCCGGCATGGGAATCTGAAATGCGTGTAGTGGGTGTGACCTGTGGCAGTGAAGCAGTTTTGTTTTGTTTTGTTTTGTTTTTCTTCTCCCTCTTCCAGTCTTTGTACGCCAAGAACGCTCCGCCAGTCTCCTCCACGGTTCATTTTGTAACATTTAAAGAAAAGAAAAAGATACACGCAGACAGACAAAAACATACTCACACGGGCCGCTACCCTCTATCGTCAGCATTTCACTCTCCAGTCTGTTCCGAGTCCTCCCCTTTGTGTTTCAAATGACTTCTGTCTGTGTTTGTTTCGTTTTTTAAGTCATAGCTTTTTTTGTATAGTGTTTTTTTTTTTTTTTTTTTTTTTTTTTTTTTAAGAGAAAAGATTTCCCATCACAGTATGCAAAACAAAAAAAGAAGCTATATATTTGATTGTAATCACTAGAGGTGAGTGGAGATGAATTTTCAGAGGAATCGTGGGGATTTCTAAGCAAGCTAATTTTAGTTGGGGAGGGGTGGGGTGCAGGGTTGCAGCTGGTAAACTGGCTCTTCCTGCCAGAGGAACAGAGGAGAGTTGTTGCGGTCCCTGGACTGTCTGAAGTCTGCACACTATACCTGTGGACTTCCCCACTGCATATAACGATTGGCCTTAAGTGTTAGCGGGCGCTACGGGCAACAAAGAAGCTGCACAGCATGGCGACTCGGCATTCATGAACTCCCCCTGTGTGGGTCAGAAGCCATTTTGTTTTATGAGTTCTGTCAATCATGTTCTGGGGTCTCCTCTAGTGAGGAGGATGAGGGATTAACTCCACACCACAGACAGAAAAGTCACTGGAATCAGTTAAGAGACATTTTACAACAGGGTTTATCATTTTATTGTGTTTTTTTATTTCTTTTCATCTTCCCCTTGATCATTTCTGCCTGTAATTTCTGCCGACACCCGTCTTGCCCTTGTGCGGAGAGATGAAATGGGTTTGTACCTTCAAAAGGTCATCAAAGGGTCTTTATGTTGAGTTGGGATCACATCCTGTTTTGCGCTGACTTTATTTACAATCCTGTGTTAGCCTCGCTAATCAGTCTCCCCACTTTTTTCTCATGCCAAACGAAATGGAAAAAAAGAAAAACAATCACGTTTTAGTGAAGTGGAATCCTGATTTTTACATCATGGATTTGGATTTTTTTTTTTTGTTTTGTTTTAAGAAGACAAGCGTTCATCTCTGATTTTTAGTCAGTGGGGTTTCCTGGTAGATGCTTTTATTTTCTACTTAATGTCTATGCTTTTACTGAAAAGTTGTTATGGTCAACATTTTCTTGCGTGAATTTTATTTCTCTTTTTTCCTTTGGAATTTATATGGCTATAGTGATGCCGGGTTTCTCAATATTGTAGCTCAGACAACTTTAAAACTGCATCTATATAGTGGAGGTATTATGATAACTGGATACATTGAATTCATTTTTAATTCTGTATTTGTACTCTTTGTTTTTTATTGTGCTGCACTTTTATAATGGTGTATAACACAAACCTGTACACGTAGGCGGTTTCACCAATGAAGGAGGTGTGCGGAAGGCAAGAGAGAAAGTGTATGGGGAGCAGGGAAGACATAAAGGAGAGAAACGTTTGAGAAACTCTGAAAGACATTTCAGGTGCATGGAGAGGGAGTGGTGTCAGACTGTGTTCTTTTGTGTTAAGCATCCAATTATATCAAATAAATGTATTTGTTAACAACTATGTATTGCAAAGAAGAAGAAGGAAAAAAACGAAATGTCAATCCCAATTGAAAGTGTCAATCCCAATTGAAGCGCCGGCCAGGCAGTGTGAAGCAGGAGTCTCTGGTCTGATCATGGCCTCAGAGGGCCAGCTCCCGTCTAGTTGTTTTTCTCTATGTGAGCCATACAGATATCTAGTTTGTTTGTTTGTATTTTTTTTCAGATGTGTAATTGCAAGACAAAGGTTGAGCTACAATCTTCCTGCTCGTTCTACAGAGAGAGAGAGAGATAGGGAGAAAGAAAGAAAGAAAGGAGAGAGAGAGAAGGGTAGGGGGGGGACCAGGAGGGTCATGAGACCACTATCAAAACTTGTACGTGTCACTTGCATGATGTGGAAGCCACACCCACGTTGCGTCACTACAATGAGATGGCACCACGCCAGGCTACAGACTACTCCCCGTCGCCTTGATTACTTTGGGGCCCAGAGTGGTTTCAACTGATGTTGCTGCCTTTGTCTCTCCAGAGGTGTGTTTTCTGTCCCCTCGTCCCCACAGCTCAATAGGAGTTTGAGCGGGTGGGCTTTTGAGATCATGGAAACGTGACGTTTAATGGCCATGGCAGTTGGGAGCCATGTGGTTACACTTCTCTGTTCATTTCCTCCATCTGTTCCTTCACTATGATTGCATTTCTTTTTTTCTTTTTTTTTCGGCCTCCACGATATATCTGGAAATATAGAAAATAATCTGCCCAAAAACATGTCCAGATTACGGAGACCCATGGATGAACTCTGTGACAAATCAAAAAAGGTAGAGAACAAAAAAAAGAAAGAGGAGTAGGTTGTCACTTCATCATCCTCTAAATCACTGTTGGTCAGTCAGTTGTAAGTGGGCAGACTAAACCAGCGACGGGGACATCCCAGCCAGCAATGTGAAAGTACTGGATTTGGACCCAGAGAGAGGGGTAGGGGGGTGGGGTGGGGAGGGTGCTGGTGGTGGGGGAACGAGGCACATGTAAGCTGTGTAAATAAGCATGTGGCTTTCAGGAGGGCCCTGGTGAATAGCTGGAGCCAGGAGATGAAGGCGTACATTTGAATTTTTTATAAGGAGCAGCGTTGGGGCGGGTCAGTGGGGGGAGAAAAGGCCTTCCGGACATTAACATCATGTTTTAAATCAATCCAGTTGTACTACTTTTTTGCGCTTTTTTCTTTCTCCTCCTTCATACCATCTTTCTTCCCTTTTACAAGTTATTTTATGCTTTCAGTCCTCCGTTTGTACTGCAGTATGTTTTTAAAATAGTTTACAGAGCACGAAGCTTTTACTCACCATTTATGAGCACAAAATGGCAGATGAATGAATGTGCATTGCATTCTCTCTTTTTTTTATTTTAATTTTATTTTCTTCTCCAACCGTTTGCACGTTGTTCTTACTAATGCCTCTTTTCCCATCACTTTTGTTTGTTACTAATGCCTCTTTTCCCATCACTTTTGTTTGTTACTAATGCCTCTTTTCCCATCACTTTTGTTTGTTACTAATGCCTCTTTTCCCATCACTTTTGTTTGTTACTAATGCCTCTTTTCCCATCACTTTTGTTTGTTACTAATGCCTCTTTTCCCATCACTTTTGTTTGTTACTAATGCCTCTTTTCCCATCACTTTTGTTTGTTACTAATGCCTCTTTTCCCATCACTTTTGTTTGTTACTAATGCCTCTTTTCCCATCACTTTTGTTTGTTACTAATGCCTCTTTTCCCATCACTTTTGTTTGTTACTAATGCCTCTTTTCCCATCACTTTTGTTTGTTACTAATGCCTCTTTTCCCATCACTTTTGTTTGTTACTAATGCCTCTTTTCCCATCACTTTTGTTTGTTACTAATGCCTCTTTTCCCATCACTTTTGTTTGTTACTAACGCCTCTTTTCCCATCACTTTTGTTTCTGTTTTAAAGGAGAAAAAAATACAAAATGGCTTTGGCAACTTTGAGCCAAGCCTATCTGTGATCTGTGAAATCTTATATAAATGGTTATCTAATGGAGTTGCTTTTAGATGTACTGCTAATCAGTGTAAATTCACAAATAAAACTATTTTAAGACAAGCATGGTCATCTGTGTTTTGCCATCTCTGTGGAACTGAGGGCATCCTTTGAAACAGGCAGAGGCAAAGTCTGCAAAGTGCATTTTATTTCCAGAAGTACGCCATCTCATATCTCCAAACACCATCTCAGACACTTTTCATACAGTTCACTTTTGGTTGTTTCCCATTGGGATTGCACTTAAATTCATCCCATTTCATATCTAACACTTGATGTGACATCCCGAGGTGCTCAGTGCTGTGACGTGCTGCATTTGACATTTACTGTACACACTGGTGCTCTCCTGATAAAGAGATCAAGTATATAACCTGACAATCTCAGTAAATATTACATGTGTAACAAATAGAGGCCATACTAACCTGCTAGTTTTTCTTAAACATGGACCAATAGGCCCTATAAAGTTTACCAGGAGTTGCTTGTTGAGAAAGATGTATTTATGTAGAGACAGAAGAAAATATATATTAATTTCAAGAGGAACCAGGAAATTCCTGGTTCGCTTGATGAGTACCACAACACTCCCTCTACCAAAGAATCCGAACTCCCACAAGCGGGTAGAGCAGTGGGTAGATTCAGTTGACAGTTTACTTAATGCACAGAATGTTGCTTGCACAAAACAAAGGAAAGGGTGTGCTTTCTAAGAACACACAATTCCAACACATCCTTGCAATGCTTGGAAGAACTGGTCCATTGACATTTTCAGACATGTTTTGAAATTGTGTGTTCCACTTTTGGCTGGTAGAAGAGAAAGAGGAGGTTTCTGTGGGAGAGAGCGGGGGGGGGTTAATCATGACTGTTAATCTGAAGTGCAGGAGATGCGGTTGACCTGTAGGGGGCATGCCGCTGTGCCTTTTCTGCATCTGTCCCTCAGAGCCCTGTTAAAGATACAAAAGAAATATGCAAGTCCTGCACCAGGACATGCTCCCCTTCATTACTCCGGTGTGGGTGGGTGGGTCAGCGGGCTGTGGGTGAGGTGCTGAACCTACCCTCCCCCCCACACACACACACCCGTCTCAGGCCCTTGTCACTAGTGTCTCTTGTTGTAGAGACACTGGAGCATGTGTGGATCCATGCAAATATCATCTACTGGACAAGAATATGTTGAATGTGGGTGTGCTTAATAGTTGTGTCCTGTCATATTAAAAGCTTAAAACGCTTAACAAAGCACTGTCTGTGTCCTTATTTACAAGGGTTTCTTCCCTTGTGGCTTTCTTAAAAGACTGTGTGTTTTGTGTGGAATGTGTGTTTAGTGTAAATGTGTTTAGAGACAGGAGCCTGGTCTTGTTTGTCTGCGTTTACTACAGACTGTAGTATTGACTCAACTGGAGAGAGCTTCTGTTAACTTCCTCAGATGAGAAATAGCCATGTGAGGTAAAAAAAACAGACATCTCCAAGCAATCTTAAATCTTCCGCACAGACCTTACAACATTAATGGAATCAGGCTTACCCTTGCCCTGCCCCGTTTTAAACACGGGGTATCCTGGTCTCACGTGGGGATTTGCACTTACCCCCAGCCCTGACCTCACAGCGGGGGTTGGGGAGGACAGCAAGTGTTGGATCCCTTTACCCCTTAACCCACTTTCAGATGACGATATGAGCTCGGGTGCGTATGTGCCCAGGGAACAATGCAACAATGCGTCCATTCACCACACAGGGAGAAGGTGGGCGAGAGAGCGAGAGGGGCGGGGGGGGGGGATGTAGGAGAGAGTCGGTCAGAGAAAAGCCCTTTCAGTGCTCCCTGAGAGTTCAGAGGCGCTGTTTGGTGACGGCATGGAGCATCTAGGGGGCCTCGGCTGGAGGCCTACAGACGGAGAACGAGAGATTGGTGGTGTGGAAGTTGGAGGCTGTAGTGGAGCTCCGTATGGAGTGAGGAGGGTGGTGCAGGGAGTGGGTGGGGGGAGGAGGGCGGATGGTGCAGGGCTGATTTCATAGCGCTGCGGCTCTCTGGGCCTCCAGACGGACTCTTGCTGTGAGTGTCAAAGCGATGAGCGAGCTCCTATCCAGATGGATGCACCGCCGGGGGGTGCGGATCAGACCCCCCCCCCTCCTCCCTCCCTCCTCACAGCCCTCATCTCCCTGCACTTTACTGACCCAGGATCAGGCTCATCCCACCCACCGCCCCCCTGACCCTGGAGCCCTGGATGCCAGAGACCCTGACCCGGGGTCTGTGGGTGCGCGGGATCAGAGGCAGACGCTGGGTAAACAGGTTTTGGGGACCGTCCACCCTCCCTCCTCCGCACTCCATTACAATCGTGTGTAAGCCCAAAAAAGGCAGTTGAGCAGATCAAGCTTGTACTAAAACATGCAGCCAAGCAATTATGATGTGGCCTGTCTGTCATGTCAAAACAAGCTCAACTCAATGACTGTATAAGCCAGGCAAAAAGAGATAATAGAGAGATGGAGTACATACAATGACATAGATAGATAGCAGACAGATAGCTAGAAATAAAATAAAAAAACTGACAGTGACGTTAGTGGAGCCTCATGATACTGGATTGCAGCGATTCACCACCATTAGGTCATGACCACAATCAGCTGATTGGATCTTTTTATACATTAGAGGTCACATTTTCATCATGTACGTAAATGCCCTGATGAATACCAAGTGTGGTCGAAACATGTTGGCATTTTATGCTATGGATTAGCCAGTAACAAATAAAGGCTTTCTTAAATATACCTTCCTTAGTCACCTTTCCTGGAGTGCCTGGATTGCTTTCCTTCTCATGAACTGATCCCATTTTCCAAGAGCACCCGATACGAGGAAAAAAATCTACGCTTTACAACCAAGAGCTACCAGCCTCTTTCGCTGAAGTGTCTGTAGAATCTGTTTACTGTAACTCTTGAAATAAAATATTAATCACAACATAGCAGTGGATTATATATGGAGTCTTAATAGCTGGTGTGTTTCGTCGAATTGCTGTACTGTGAATGCACTTTGTAGCAGTGCGTACATTGGACTATAAATAGAGGGCACTTTAAGAGCCATGACTACTCTTTCCTCCCTTTAATAATGAGAGTCTAGTATCCATTGTGCTTCAGAGTGCGGTGATGTCATCCTGACCTCCTGGATCAGATGCCCCTTTGCGCTCTTTCATTCACACACACACACACACACACACACACTCAAAAGAGGTCTGTAGGTCAGGAAGGGTGCTTTCTGCCCAGCCTGATCTAGGCTATCCTATTGCTCTGCTGTGCTGCGCGGGGCAGATTAACATCAGCGTGTGTGATGTTGGGGAGTCCTGTGCCATGCACTAGTTTGGGCAGATGTTGAGCTGCTTGCTTTGGCCTACATGTCCCCTCCTTCCAGCTCAGGCTGCTCCTCCATGGTTGGATTCCTGAGCACCGTTGCGTTTGTGCTCCACCCTGGGCTGTGTGTGTGGTTGGCGTGGTTACTGTGTTGTGTTGACGGTGGCAGTGGCAGAGATGGTGGCGTCTCCACTGGGAGCAGAGCTAAGCTGATCTAGATCCTGACGGCCTGCTTGTTTCATCCCCTCAGCTGCAGACTGAGTGGAGTGGGGGGTGGGTGGACGGTGGTGGACGGCTCGTCTCCGTCCAGCTCCAGCCGTCATCACCCCCAGCCCCAAAAGCAGCAGCAGCAGATGGTCCCTTTGGTGCACGCAGCTGGAGCATTCAGACCGGCTTCTCCACCTGCCCCCTGCTCCACCACCACCACCACTGCCTGCCTGTCAGCCTCAGCCGAGCCGGCCACCCCCAACCCACCTCAGCTATACATACACTCACACACAACACACATACACACACACATACACACACACACACACACACACACACACACACACACACACACACACACACACTCACTTCCATCAGCCCCAGCAATTGTCCCTGGCAGACAATGGCCACATGCACGACCCTGGGGGAGGCTGAAAAGGAAGAAGGGATTGAGTTGGGTGAGTGAGAAAAAGGAAGAGGAGGAGAAGCCGTGGACATTTCTTCTCCACCCGACCCCACCCCCACCCCCACCCCCACCCCCACCCCAGGGGCTGAAAGAGGGTCAGACGGCCTGTGAAAGGAAGAAATGTGAGAGGATGTTCTGGGGGCGCAGACAATGGGCTTTAATGGAGAGCAGGACAGCAGGTCCACCACTGGGCCACTCTATAGGAGAGACGTGAGGCGCGGCATGTCACAGACCCATACACACCCACTCACACACACACACACACACACACTCACTCATACACACACACACACACACACACACACATACACACTCACTCATACACACACACACACACACACACACACACACACACACACACTCACTCATACACACACATACACACACACACTCACTCATACACACACACACATGCACACACACATGATCACATACTCACTCATACATACAGTCACTCAGTCAGTTACACTTACTCACATGCACACACATTACTATGTCATACTGTACACCAAATCACATTTCACACACATAAGGTTACACACATTTAGCAACTCACGCGAGCACACAGTCACACAGAATAAATAGACTTACACCTAGCCATTAGATTCACTCACAAACATATATTTGTTACTCATACACACACACACACACACACACAGACAGTTACATTACAGTTTTTCTCGATTGCTTTTACCTGCTTAAGTAAACTGGAATCCACTTGGTCTTCATGACTACTTTCTTTGCACAGCAGAAGTCATCTCTTGCGAATGTGTTCACACATTTTCATTGGGTTCACACATTTCTCACACCCTTTTGCAAAACAGTTAACACAGGTGTCATTCAAAAGCCCCAAACTCTATTGGTTTTCCCATGCTAAACAAAAGGAAAACATCTTTTCACAGGTGGTATAGATTCCTTGCATAAGTCTGAATCTCTGATACACCTGTGTGAAACTCCTTTGCACAATTCTTCAATCAGCAATCATTCATTATACATAAGAGATGTCTGTTCTGTGTTGCTATTTGCAAGTATGGATCTAATGCACATTTAGACAAAGTACTGTATTGCCTATTTGGTGGAGAAAACAGTACAAAAGGTGTTTACTGTAGGTCTATTTCGATGAAAGT
>NC_055965.1:4927301-4974801 GCF_018492685.1 Alosa sapidissima | reverse complement strand
CTGCAGTGGGGAAAAAAGAGCCAGCATTTAATGTCTCCCTTGCAGGCTGCAAACTGTGTCCTTAAGCTTTAGAGGAGAAAGAGGATGTGTGTGTGTGTGTGTGTGTGTGTATGTGTGTGTGTGTGTGTGTGTGTTTGTGTGTGTGTGTGTGTGTGTGTGTGTGTGTGTGTTTATTTGACCATTCAAGGGAGTCTTTAAAAATTTCATTTCCACCTGGCGTTACCCATGTATTATAGATTGACTTGACGCTATTTAATAAGAAAGCTGAGAAGTGAGTCACTTGCCTGAAGTGAGTTGTGCGTGAAAAATGGCACACACCATGTTTGTGTGTGTGTGTGTGTGTTACCTCAGTTTTTCTACCTTCCATGAATGTTAGCCCAATATCAAGCCAGAATGAGTAACTTTAAAATTATTGTCAATGCATGAGAATGCTTCTCATGAGATTTTAAATGTGATTGTGTTTGTAATGTTTTAAAAAAAATAAAATAAAAATGAAACGAGCCAAACAGGCGTGACGCAAGTAAGCCGGTGTGACGGCCACGCCTGCGTGAGAACGCACCCAAGGGCCGAGGGCAATTAGGTCATCATGGTTTCCTGAGATGACATCAGACCTCCGCTCTTCTCCCAGACGTCTCCTAAGAGCACTGGGCTGCGCCCGCATGTGAACATGAACGGCTCTAATGCCAGCCTACTGGGCTGCGCCCGCATGTGAACATAAATGGCTCTAATGCCAGCCTACTGGGCTGCGCCCGCATGTGAACATGAACGGCTCTAATGCCAGCCTACTGGGCTGCGCCCGCATGTGAACATGAACGGCTCTAATGCCAGCCTACTGGGCTGCGCCCGCATGTGAACATGAACGGCTCTAATGCCAGCCTGCCGACAAGAGGCCGCATGTCAACATGAACGGCTCTAATGCCAGCCTGCCGACAAGAGGCACAACAACAAGGTGAGTCAACCTGCAGCCGTGTGTGTGTCCTCTACAGGGACATCTAAAGCACATGACTGTGCACAAAATACACAGAATGAAAGTTGTGTGCATTTACAAACAATATTAGATCAAGAGAGAGAGAGAGAGAGAGAGAGAAAGTCAAGTCAAGTCAAGTCAGTTTCATTTAACATGCACAAAGTGCAACCCAAAGCGCTCCACATACAAGACATTGACAAAAAAAAAAAGACAATAAGACAAAAAATGCCAGACGGAGCGGCGTAGTCGCCAGCGTTGACACCACATGACAAAAACGTTTAAAAAATAACAAACACAAAAGATGCCGGACGGAGTGGCGTAGTCGCCAGCGTTCCCGTGACACTAAGACATACAAGACAGACAACACAGCAAATTGAAAATAAATAAATAAAATAATAATAATCATGTTAAAATTAGTCCAATTTCCAACCGACTGCCAATGCAAGACCAACAAAATTCTTTCACTGACCAACTCAGAGAGTTTACTGGCAGTCTGGAGAGCAGAGCACCGGAAGAACAACAGTCTGAAGTCATGATGGGCGATCTTCCTGCTGATCAGCAGCTCGGTGGCTTTAGCAAGGACCGTTTGTTGCTTCATGGCTCCCGACGTCGCCAAAAAGAAAGAAAGAGAGAGAGGGAGGGAGAGAGAGGGAGAGAGAGAGCGAGAGAGAGAAAAGGAGAGGGGGGGGAAGATACAGCGGAGTAGGAGACAGAGGTGTGAATACATAGAGTGAGGGATTCTCAGCGCAGCGTCCATTCTGCATTTCTCTGGCTGACCTCTGAGCGTCCCTCGGGGACCGGCCCCCCCAGAGCGGGGGAGTAGGGAGCATGACGTGGAGAAAGGCCCAAAGACACAGAATGAGGAGGGATGGACGAAAGATGGACACGGAGCACACAGAGTGACCAGCAGCTGCAGTCTGAGGTCATCCCCTCCCCCCGACCTCCAGGACAGGTCATGAGGTCCCTCATTCTCTCCTCAGCCCACCTTCTCTCTCTCTGTCATTAGGTCGTTAGGTCCTTCAACCTGCCAAGCCATCCTTCTCTCCTCCCCCCTTTGTCTTTCTCTCTCACCAATTCTTTCTCTAATGAGGTTGTTAGGTCCTTCAACCTGTTCCTCCCTTCCTCCCTACCTGCCCCTCTCCCTTCCCCCCTACCCTCTCTCTCTCTCTCTTTCTCTCTCTCTCTCTCTGTCCCTCTCTCTCTTTTATCTCCTGTTGTCCTGTTCCTCCCCTCTAATCTGCAGAAGAGGCGTCCGCCCCACCGCCCGCCCACCTGACCGTCCGCCCGCCCGCCCTGCCCCAAGCGCAACTAGCCCAGCCGGGGCCCAAACCTTCAAAGCCCTTTTGGGGAGGGAGCTTCGGTGTGCCCTGGGCGTGCACGCGCCATTACTGCTGCCGTCGTCAGCGGTCCCAGCAGACAGGCTCGGCAGACAGACTCGGAGTCTCTGGCCACCTGCTAATGACAGGTTAGGCGCTCGGCTCGGCGCTAGAACACAAAGAGAGCCAGGGTGGGACTCCTCCAGGAGCCTGACACTAGAGAGAGAGAGAGAGAGGGAGAGAGAGAGGGAGACTGACAGAGAGAGAGAGGGAGACATAGAAGAGAGAGAGAGGGTGAGAGAGACAGACCTAGAGGAAAGAGAGAGCGAGATACAGTTAAAGAGAGAGAGAGAGAGAAAGAGGGTGGAGAGTTGTATCTGTCTGTCTGTTTGAGGAGTTGGTAGGGGTGAGCATCTGTTGCATCTTTCTCTCTCTCCTTCTGGATATTATACAGTACTCTCTCTCTCCTTCTGGATATTATACTCTCTCTCTCTCCTTCTGGATATTATACTCTCTCTCTCCTTCTGGATATTATACTCTCTCTCTCTCTCCTTCTGGATATTATACGGTACTCTCTCTCTCCTTCTGGATATTATACTCTCTCTCTCTCCTTCTGGATATTATACTCTCTCTCTCTCTCCTTCTGGATATTATACGGTACTCTCTCTCCTTCTGGATATTATACTCTCTCTTTCACGCTTGTTCTCTCTCTTATTGTCCTTCACGTCTCTTCTTTTCTCTCTCTTATTTTCCGTTACTTGTCCTCACTCTCTCTTTCAGTCTCTTTCTCTGTTATTCTCTGCCTCTCTCATTCACATACTCTCTTTTCACTGTCTGTTTCTTTGTCCTTCATTCACATTCTCCTCTACACTCCCTGGTGTTTTAACTTGTTCTCTCTCTCTCTCTCTCCTTTTCTCTTTATCTCTCCCTCCCCTTGCAATTAAAACTCAGCTTCACCCAGATGTAACCCTGTAATTTCAGGGTGAGCACTGGCATTGTGTTTGTGTAGGTCCATACCAACGTTAATCTGCCTACACATTTATGTATTTCTTCATGTTTATTTTGTGTGTGTGTGTGTGTGTGTGTGTGTGTTTCCCCCTCTGCTCTGCTTCTTGTATGGTTTTTGTTTAACCCTTCTCTTTCCCGCGTTTGCCTTTGTCACCAGATGTCACTCCCTGGAAACTGTGTGAAACAATGGCCACCAGGAGCCAAAGGGCAAATAGCCCGAGAGGAAAACGTCACTCTTCCGTCAAACTGGTTTTCCCTGCCTTTCCCTACAACTGTGTGTGTGTGTGTGTGTGTGTGTGTTTTGCTTTGTGCATCTACATCTGTTTTAATCTCCAATAGAGGAGAAAGATCTACCCACCTACCCCTCACCAGAAGAAAAATGAAAGCCAACATGTGCTGAGAAATGAAAGTGTGCCACGCTGAAGCCACGTAGACGCACTCACACGCAATCAGAGTAGGAAGCAGACAGGGGTCAAAACCAGCTCAACTGTGAGAGGGACAAGGAGGCCCTGGAGAGCAGGTGTGGTCACTACGAGAGCCCACTGTTGTTATTGTTTTGATACAGTATCAAAAGGAAGGGATGAGAATAACCCAGAACTGAGATAAAAATCCTGAAAACACACACACACACACACACACACACACAGACACACACACACACATACACATACACACATACCCCCAACAGAGAAAAGAGGTCCAGAGATGGTCATGTGATAAGATGATCTCACATGGAAAACAGTTGGACGTGCTGGTTTGATGGTCCTAGGGGAAAACAGCATATTGGTTAACTGTCGCTGACAGGATGGCAAGCTGAGGTCAGGACAAATAATCACCTTCTCCCCCTTTTCCCAACTACAAAAAAGGCAGTTTGTCACTCGCTCAGCATTTTTTTTCCTGTCTTTTTTTCTGTTTTCTCACGGGTGTCCCATGACATTCCACATGACATACTGAGTACAATCTCCTCATGCAGCACCACATCCAGACAGCAGGATGTGGTTGCTGGAGGTGTGTGTCTCTCTGTGTGTGTGTGTGTATGTGTGTATATTTGTGTGTATGTTTGTGTGGACGGGTGGGTGTGAGGGTCTCTCATCCTGTTGTTAGTTTTTTCAGCCAAACAAACAAGGCGCCTAACCAAACACACACACACATATGCACACAAATGCACATATACTCTCACACACACAAACAAATGCATTGAGCACTCAATTAGCAAAACAAAAACAAAAATCAGTAAACAGGGATTAGTTTGTCCATTCGGAGAGTTCAGTTTACTAAGCATTATGGTAATCAATTAACCACTGAAAAAAAAACAATAATTGCCAGCTAAAGTGAGACTGTTTGCAGTGCTAACAGAAATGTTGCCTACCCTACCCCCCCCACCCCCCACCCCCCCTACTAATAGTGAGTGGCAAATAGTTTCTCAGTTTGGTCTTATTGAATGAGGGAATACATAGACAATGAGGCCATGTTGGTTGCCACATTGGTTGCCAGTCTGTTTAACCAGGTAACCAAGAGGGAACCGGCTGGAACAATCAAGCAAGCCAGCGACCACAATGGTATCCATGTCAACCACAAACACAAACAATGAGGGCCAATAGGAGACCAGAAGTTGGAGGAGAGAGAATCGCCATAGAAATGGGTCAAGGGGTAACGGGATTCGGGCAGGCGGGTGGGTGGGAGTTAGGGGGGGGGGGGGGGGGGGGCATAAGTCTGTCTAGAATGTGTAATGTTGTCCTGGATCTGAGGATAAGAAGCCACATTGTTTTGTACACTCCCCAGATTGACATGCCCATCCTAACACCATGCCACCAATCCCCACTCCACCCGCGATGGCCCGCACACACTACGTTACTGAAACAGAAGGCCATTCCAACATAACGCACGTTTCACCACAGAAAAGGGATTGTTTTAAGATGGCTCCGCCCGCCGCCTACGCCCTCCCAAGTAGCCCAGCGAGCGCCAGCGTTTCCTGACATTTGCGCAAATGCCAGTGAACACAGCGGGAGAGGACGGCTGGGGATGATAGAGGACACGGCTCTTTATGGCCACTTGCTGTTACTTAGTTTTCAAACCGCACAAGCACACACACACATACACATGCACACACACACACACACACACACATACACACTCCTCTCATTCCAGCCTTTCCTTTCCTGTCATTTCCCCATTGGGCATTTCACTAAAATTCATCTGTTTTAATTTGTTGCATCACACATTTGCTCATTTTCTTCCAGAGTTAGGCATGGAGATTGGGGCAGTGATTCAGACACTGTGGAAGATATGACAAAGGCATGGAAAGAGATAATGCTGCAGTCCCAGGGCCTACTATTGAGCTACACACATTCTTACAACCCATGGGTACAGACACGCACACACACGCACACAAACACACATGCACGCAGGCATGCACACACGCATGCACACATGCTCACACACACACACGCACACGCACACACACACACACACACACAGACACAGACACACACACTGAGTTTGTTTAATGGACTCCGTGAGTATTTGAGCTATGTGGGGAGTCTCCCTGTGAGGCCTAAGGATGAGCTGTTGTCGGGACTGCCAATCCGACACAGCCGAAATATGAGCTAGCCCCGGGTGCCTGGTATGTGTGTGTGTATGTGTACTGTTTGTTTGTGTGTTGGGGGTGGGAGTGTGTGCACGCAAGGGTCAACTGCAATATAGCCCCACAGGCCACTCTCTCCTCTCTCTGTCTCTGACACATGAATCACTCCTGTGACTGGGGCCTGAAGCTTGCTTTTTAATTGAAATGGTCACTGGGCGGGAGAGAGGTTACCAGGGGTCGTAAAGTGGCCATAAACAGCATGATCTACCTCGGGTCAGCATGTAGTGCTTTAATGCGCCGCTTGTCTTTGGGTCGTGACCTCTCCCTGAGTGAATACAAAGGTGTGTGCTAACAACTAACAGTAGGGACTGAACAAGGCACTTGAAATACATGGGGAGAGAGGAGCGGCTAAATATAACCAGTTTTTCTTTTAAGTGCCCAGGGCTGTGAGTGCTTTCAATACATGCATTTACATTGTCGTCCTAAGAGTGCTGACCTTATGTAGGTGTTATGCAGGCTGTCACATTGTTGTTGTGGACATATTTGTCAACATAGGCATAGAACTAAAATATCACAATTAATTGATATTTGTCACAAAGTTCTTAAGGATGTCACACAGATGTAAACTAGTTTCACAGCACCTGACTTTTTCCTGCCAGGAGTTAATTTGAAAGATGATGACAGATCCATTCACCCACAACCAGTTTCACACCTACACATCTCAGTGCTCAGTGAAGAGCTTTTCTCATGTCTGCTTATTTTTCTTTAGCTTACATTTTAATCCGGACTGATTTACATTAGACCAAATGCACTCCTTGTTGCCTGCAGATATAATGTAAACAAACACCAGTGTAATCCCGAAGCACTATCAACTAAGCAGGTGTGGCCCCTCTCTCCCACCTGGTACCACACACGATTTTCATCCATTTTGCAGCTTGAGCTGTACAGGGTGTAGATAGAGAGAGAGAGACCCTCCTGCTGGCTAGGTTCCTGAGATGTCTTCTTCGTTTGCACTGGCAGACAACTGGCTCTGCCTTCGCTTTTAGGCTTTCAAGTTTCCTGTGAGCTTCACATCAAACGCTGCTGTGGTCTACTGCAAGCCCTTTGAAGTGGAGGGAGACGAGGCCATTTCTCTGGTTTTCAGAGCTGAAAGAGGGACGCCTGGTGTGAATACAAAATGAAAATAAAATGGTGAAGTCAAAATAATACACTTACGTATGCCGGTAAAACTCTCATCCACCTACTCTCTCCCTTACTTATATTCAATCTGTTCTATTGGACATGTTCAACTGTCTCAAGACAATTTGTATAATTTATAATGTAGGCATGTTAAAAAATAAGACTTTTTTATTCTTGTTACAGAAGTGGTTATTATGCAGTTTAAGCCTAGGCTATTTAAATCAATAGGTTGGTTAGGCCTACATGGTATTTGGTCATTAGGCTACAAGGCTACACCATACATTTTTACGAACTGTGTTGTCGATATTATCTGTCGTTGGTTCACAGTAGGCTGTATAGCTGTAGTAGGTTAAGCTATTCTTTGGTAGCCTACTCAATGACGCTAAGATCCAGCTTTGATGGGAGTTGACGTAATGCTGGAACACGCGGGCACAAGGACCCTGCGGGCACAAGGACCCTGCAGAATGTGATAGGCTGGAGTCTGCCTTCTCTCCTTCCCATTTCATTTCTTTTCATTGAGCAAATCCACAAGAAGCTGCCTGCTAGTGCTCAGCCGCAACCACATATTTTATTCCAGGGAAGAGAACTTTCTGTGCAACAAAAATGGTGCGAAGTGTCCGGCAAAGAAAAGAGGTGAAAACCGAAGATGTATTTTTGGACTCCGAGACGTCTATGGATCAGCATGATTTTGAGATGTCTTGTCCTTTCAATGACGTCTTCAACTCCAGTGATTCCCCTATGGATCAGATTGGCACTTTTCTGAAAAATGTGCAAGTTTTATTAGAGGCTGCAAGTTACATTGAAAGTGCTGAAAGGAGAGATGGAAGTAAGTTCATTTGTTCACTTAAGAACGTTTTGCCTCCTTATGCTTTTCATAGAAAGAAGACTTTCATTGTCAACAGACTCAGACAACAAAGGACTTGAGTTCAACGAACTAGGCGCAATCAGCTAGTGATAAGTAGACCAAATGTGCACTGTCCCAATATGCGGCAAATTAAAGTATTTGCATCCATACATGTGATTTCATTTCAGACAGATAGTGTGACAGACACACGGTTTATGAGCTAGACTACACACAAACACTAAGCTATTATTTTCACTTCGAATCGCATCGCATTTCAACAATAGATGCTATTCATTTTAATAACATGATGTGACGAATACATCATTGCTGTCATTTCACATTTGCCTTAGCCGATCATTAATGTGCTGAACAGCTTGGATTATTTTTAATGGATGCGTTTTTAGGATGTTCAAGCTAAGACTAGTTCCAGCAATATGTAGGCTAACCTAATTGTGTTTATTTGGAAATTATTTCGCTGCACGATGTAGGCCTACTATAACGCCTGCAACAGGCCTGTAATATGAACTCGAATGAAGTTTTGGTTTCTTTGGAATATCATGTTTTTACAGTATGACCAGATATAAGGGTTAGCCTCACAATTGGACATGGTCCAAGAGTTATGTTAGTGCAACCTAAATAGCGAAGGAAGTAGGCTAAGTTAATAACTGAACGATCTCACACTTTGCTGACATTTGTAGGCTATAATTTTGAACTAGGCTACTAAATGGAACCTGGAATTCGATTCCCATGCCTGAACTGTAATCCAACTTGGATGAGGGGGGAAAATAGAGCTCTTTTAATCTGCGAAGTCATAGGCTGCAGCGCAATGCTAAAGCAGAATGTTCTACTAGTTATAGCATACTGCTACTGTGCAGTTATTGGATGAAATATGTTTCCTTAGAATTTTCTACATTTTTTTCGTTGTAAATCTAGTTCTTGACCTAAAAGTGTCTTCCGCGGTAAGAAGTCTGACTCACGTCAACCCACTTGTTTGGCCAACTCTGAGAACCAATTGTTTGCTTCCTGATATCTGGGAGGTGTAGCCACATGGTTTCCACATGGCGCAAATTCTCACGTTATGATTGGCTAAAAGCTACTTTGTTGCCAGTGCTTACCAGACTCTGTCACCAATCAAATGACTCCGTAGGAATGACGACATGTGTTGCTGGGCCTGGCTTGACGTGGGTAGTAGAGTAGGCTAGTTCCAGCGAAGACCATGGGGATTTCATTTCATGGGTGTTTATCTACTCGCACTTGTGATATGTCTTTGGTGTGTGTCTTTAATATATTTGCATATTGCTCGGAAAACACACGGTCATCGTCTTATAGATGTGACCGACATAATGTTTATGATAACCATGCCTCCGAATTCTTAAGGCAAAGTAGTCATGGTCTCCATGAACAAGTCTCATTGCATCTACGATTAAAAAACAATAGGGCCGTAGCTGGATGTTTCATCCTTCTTTTCTTGCATAATGTTCATTCGTTGAGATTTGTCCCAAGCCATGTGTATGTGTGTTCAAGTGAAATAAAAGTGCAAAATAGAGATTACTGTGATCGCGCGCACGCGTATGTGACATTGGAGATATTTATAATGTATGGACTTCATGTCCCATAATGCTTTGCGGAAGAGGTTCATCTCCTCTCAGCTGAGAAGCTAGGTAAACAAACTGGGGGAGGAGTGAAAATAGGCAGCAGGGACTTTGCAGGCTGTGGGCTTTCGGGGAATCTTTTATATCGTTTATATTCATTTTTTTTTTTTACAATTTGTAGTTGTCTGTTTCCTACACACTTTTAATACTTTGATACTCCGACCTCGACACTTTTTTGAACAGCTGAAATTCGCCTGACTTTGTTGCAACGGGGCTAACATTAGTTAGCTTGTTACCGTCGGCAACAAATAACGTAAACGTCAGTTGCCTACTTCGCAAGGTTTGATTTGAAGAACCAGCAAATACAAAAACGAACAAATTGTTCTCGTGTTTTAGCTTATATATAGCAATACTTGTTGAGAAACAATATAGTAGTCAACCTGTCGCCCGTTCAAAAATAATTCTGCCCCAGTCGCTAACAGTATCATACCAACACGTATCGTTAGCCTCAGCAGAATGACGGCAGTGCAGCTGATTAATATCCAGAGGTTATTGGAAGCTGCGGAATATCTAGAAAGAAGAGAACGAGGTATTATTTGATTTTGTTTATTGTCAGTAGTATATTCGTGTTTGTCAAGACGTTTGGATACTTGTTTGTCACTGTGTATTGAAATGGGAGAAAATTCTTTGCGGTGTGTTGCCCTGGCATATCCCAACGAAGAAGAAACATAATTCGACGGACAAGCCTAATCTATGAGGAGTTTTTTTTTTTTCTTTTCTTCTTATCATAAAATGTATCAGAAATAGGCTGTTAAACAACAGGCAGTATTGGTGTGACTTGCCTTCACTACTGTCTTAATTTACTACATCTTCTTTAAACAGAATGTGAACACGGATATGCCTCGACGTTTCCAGCTATTCAGAACACAAATTACCAGAGACAACGGAAGTTTCGAAACAAAAAGTACAACAACAACCACAACAGGTAAGTCAGGCTCATATTCGAGTGCTTTCCTTTATGTGAGAATAATATTTACACTTAAAGGTTAGGCCTATCATATGAAGAGTGAACTCTGCCAAAACACCATCATCTCGGATAGCCGACTGTCATCGATAATCGCCGAGCTAGGGACTCACTGCTGTTTTGGATCATTTATGTTGCCAGTCCACATCAGCCGGTATATTTAGCCTAGTCAATGGAAAAGTTGTAGAGTCGGAGTTTTGTTGGAGTTTTTCATTTCTTAATACGTTTATTTATTTGACCATACAAGTACATGTGTGAAAGCTGTTTGCTTTTCTTTTCGTTCGGGGGAGGGGTGGTCACCGCTTCGGTTGGCTTTCATCAGCTGATTGTCAAAGCGACTGCAGCATGGACGTTAGGGACCGGTGGAAATTACAATATCTAGATGTGCCGAACACTGTAGGATTTCACCTCTTTCTGAATCTGATATACGTACATACATTTATTTAATTGATATTGTAACCCGTCTACATAATGTTCACTTACTGTCACACACGGGGCAGGCCTATATATGGTGTGTTAGCGTGACGCAAACAGCAAGAGAATTTTTACCACAACCCTTGCGGAAAAAAGCTCTTATTAACGGCAAGTGTTTTCAGCCAGTAGACTAGCCTACGTGCATGTCATATTTTCCGGCTGATACGATATTTTGCACGTTTCCAAAAACAAGAAGGCAAAGCCCAAGTTAGCCTTTTCGATCACCTTTTGGAGCGTTGAGAGCCAAGATGTATGCGTTGAAGATCCACCATATGCACCCGCATTTTCACCTCATCTGGGAAAGCTTCTTGCCTTGTTTTAGCCAGGAAACATAGCCTACAGAACATGTTTTTATGCTCTACCCCCCCCCCCCCCCCCCCCCCACCCCTCAATCATTTCATCGCGTGATTCGAAATATGACCGTATGCTGTCATAAATTGATAACATAAAATAAAAAAGATAGCAAATGCTTGCACAAGCCGAATGATTGCAGTCCTCCTTGCTGTTTGTTAAACAACATTGCGGGCGTGCATTACGGCCTTGTCAGATTAACCCATTGGCATTGACCGGTCCTATTATCGCCACCGTGTGCCGTGCTTTGCTATTGGTGTCACCATACATTAGTCACTCCACCAAAGCCTTTTATCTTAATACTTGGCCGAAATAGGAGTAGGAAGAAAGTATTGACTTTAAATGAGCACATAACATAACCTTTGACCAGGTCCTGGGCGAATTCTGCCCTGCTGCATTGAGGTTGTTGTTCTCTGCAGCCCTATGTTCTCGCGCATGTGTTTGTGTGTGTGTGTGCGCGTGGATTGGATGTTACAGCCGCTGGTCCATACTCTTTACTATCTCTGCATTGCTGATTTACAATTGTCTTCAGCGGCTGATGCAGGGGGCTGTATGTTTATCTGCACCCATAAAAAACACATTATCTGGTCTTCTGTCGAGACTAAAGGCTGTAGTGGGTGCTTGACAGGAAACTCTGGGAAGCCTTTCATATCCGCGCCTATTTTATTATTATTTTTTCTTCCCCTTCCTCATCTGCGCTCAGGTAACTGGATAAGCCCATAGATTAATCAAGATATGTTTCACCGCAAAAGACCACCCAGCATTTCTCTCTCTCTCTCTCTCTCTCTCTCTCTCTCTCTCTCTCTCTCTCTCTCTTCTCTCTCTCTCTCTCTCTCTCTCTCTCTCTCTCGAGCATGAGTTAGGGTCTATTGTATAGGCTAGCATAAGGTTATGGGCGAGGATTCATCTTCGGTAAGGCGAGGGGGTGGGTATGATTTCATCCTGTTCGCATCAGCTGCCCCCCAGGTTGGCTCAGTCCCCTTGCGCATGCTCCGCCGTTGTATCTGGGAAGAGAATCCACCACGTGGCTGCGAGGATGTGCTGGGTTTTTTTATTTTTGATTGTTGTTGTTTATTTGTTTTTGTTTTTTTTTGTAAGGGCTTTGTGAAGGCCCAGCCACAGAGTGAGAGAGAGGGGGATGCATGCTGCGTTTTCCCCTGCTCTCCAGTCACGTGGTGCTTCTGCAACTGTGGAAACACATGAACACGCAGCCGCCACATCACTCTCACCCAACCCCCTTCTTCATCTCTCTCTCTCTCTCTCTCTCTCTCTCCTCCTCTCTCTCTCCTCTCTCTCCTCTCTCTCTCTCTCTCTCTCTCTCTCTCTCTCTCTCTCTCTCTGACTCCGACTCACTCCTCCCTTCTCTTCGCCAGCTCCTTGCATCCTCTCGTGCAGTAGAAAAACGACAGGCCATTAGGTCAGCCTCGGGATGGCTGTGGGCTGTGAAAAAGAAAGCAGGGGGGGGCAGGGGGAGGAAAAAATAGAAAGTGTTGCAATAATAATAGTTCCCCATAAAAGGGAAGTGCCCGCAAGACCTGCTGTATACTGGACAGGGCATGCGTAATCCCACGTACACACACACACACACACACACACACACACACACACACACACACGCTCACACACTCACACAGAGAGAGAGAGAGAGAGAGAAACACCGGCTCCCAGCCCCCTGCTGTGCTGGTTTGGGTACAGTAGAAACGGCTATTAAAACCCCCAGGAGCAGCGGCCCTCTCTGCAGTGGTGTAGCCACACGCCGAGGCTCTTAAGAGCCCATGTGCCCTCACTCCGCATTAGTACCACTGCACTGACTCCACCAGCCAGCCGCGCATGGCCCGGGCCAGCCCTCCAGAGCTCCGCTACGCTCCCTTTCCTCTTCGTTCTTTTATTTTTTTCTTTCTTTCTCTTTCTTCTCCCTCTGTTCAGCCTTTTCTTCTCTGATATCTTCTCTCTCACTTTCACTCTCTCTCTGGCCTGCCCTCCAATTTCTCTATTCACTTCAGTTCAGAGTTTCTGTTTCAGCACGACTGACTAGACACAGTGTACTAGACACAGTGTTGCCAAAGCGAAATAACAAATAAAACAGCACAATCATTTGGCATATAACAATGCTAAACAAAAGTTTAACTTTAGACATTTTTGGGGAATGATAAAACCCAGAAGTTTGTGTTTTGGAGGTTGGTATTTTTGAGGAATAATACAACCCAGAAGTTGGTGTTTTGGAGGTTGGTATTTTTGAGGAATAATACAACCCAGAAGTTTGTGTTTTGGAGGTTGGTATGTTTGTACAGTAAAGGAGCAGCATCCTCAGTCCTCAGGGCGCTCTCTGCTTCAGCGGCACGTGGGCAAGGGCAGCAGCAGCAGCAGCAGTATGCCCTGTGACAGGCGGGCGAGTGAGTGAGTGAGTGAGTGAGTGGGGGCAGGGCCAGTGCACATGCTCCTCTGCTCTCCTCTGCTCTGCTCCCTGGATAGACTTTAATTAACGAATGTCTCCTGCCGCTCCTAATGACAGCAGGCAGTGTGGTGCTGCACCGGGGGCCAGCCGGTGAGGGTCAACGTGTGGCTGGCTGGCGTACAAAAGATGCATGACGCCTCGTTTTCAAAGGGAGTGTCTGGTTGACAGGAGCAAGTACACTGAAAAAAAAATTGTGTGACACGCGTCCACACCCATAAACACACATACACATACAAAAAAAAAAATCCTCATACAGTATTGATAAGGACCTCTTTTACATACTAGTAGACCAGGAAGCAGGCAAGACAGATGGTGGCAATTTATGTTTTGCCAAAACAGACCTGAGCCCTGACGTGCTATCATTTGAATAATTAATGGAACTGGTGCAGCAGGAAATTGCTCAAATAAATTGGAAATGTGCAGACCTCAGTGCATGCCCTTTGCTCTGTGCTCTCATATTTATTCATTTGCTTTCTCTTCTTCCGCTGCAGGTCCACACACAACGAGCTAGAGAAGAACCGGTGAGTGTGCTTTATGTTCCTTCTTCTCAAAATGGCTGCCTGCCCTGTGTGACAGTGGCAGTGCCTGTGCCTGTCTTCCTGACCTCTGGGCCAGGAAGCATAGCAACCTAGTGTGAAGACACTTAACAGGAAGTAAAGGGACTTGTACAGTAAAGGGACATGATCGTGCACACACCCACCCACACACACACACACATTATAATTTAGCAAGGGGATGAGATTCCATGCTTTTTCAGCAAAAGCCAGGAAGCGCAAAGAGCAAAGAGCAAACATATGCACACACACACACACACACACACACACAGCCCCAGAGCAATATCTGCTGTGCAACAGGTCCTCCAAAACCGAAAGTAAGATGTGACCCAGTTGTGCTAATCTAAGGGCATTCCCTCCCCCCTCCCCTGTCCTGTCCCTGCGTCTCTACGTCTCTGACTCAACAGTCGGCTGGGTTATGCAGCAGTGCTGTTGCCAAGGTTTCGGGTTACAGCGGCCAGGGTACAAAGCAGAAACCAGAGCCGTGATCTGCGCTGTGCCCCCCTTTTAAAAAATACATAGCTGTACAAACAGTTTGTGTAACATTAACTTGGCTTAGTTAAGCACACACACACACACAGAGGCATGTATGCATTAGAAAAATGCCCCACCCCTCCCCTTAGGTTATATTGTGGTATTAGATTGTAGTGTTATGATGGGTTGCTCTCACTGTCAAAGTATATGGTAGGAGCAGGCTTCACTCAGTCTCTTATGTTACTTTTTAGAGTGCTTGGCCGAACTTAAAGGTTAACTCAGAAAGAAAAAAGGCCGCACTTTGCATATACGTGTTTTTCATTGCACAGACGCGTTTGGCTTGGTGCTTCCTTTGTTCGGAGCACACTGAGGAAGGCGCTAAACCGAAACCCGTCTGTGCACGTATATAACGTAACACGTATATATGCGGCCTTTTTTTCTATCTGAGTTGCTCTCACTGTCAAACATGCATTGAAGTTCATGATGTAGACAAACATTTGCCCCGGCCTGTAACTGTGGCAGGTCACATTTCCCACATAGCCTTCCAGAGACAAAATGCTGCCTAACAGACCAGTGTATTGTGTCCTCCTGATAGTGTCATTTTATGACCACTGTCCCACAATAAAGCCTGTGAGTCCAGAGAAATGAATAACGTCATGGTGTTGGTGACGGGTGACCGAGGCCTAGCTGATACTGCAAGGGAAGCTCACCCTCCCCTGACCACTGAATGCATCGTCTAACTAAGAAACGTCTCATGGCGTTGACGTCAACGCCCAAACAGGCAGGAATGCCGGTGCAGGGCATGCTCGCTGTTTTTTTTGTTTGTTTTTTTTATACTCACGGCAACAACACAACGCCCAAGGGCAGGGGGGTGTGCCTCGCGTGCGGTCGGCTCTACTGACGATCCCGGTTTCGGGAGAGAGTATTGAGTCAGTCTGGTTTCCACCCTGCAGCCAGTGTACCTGTGTGTATACACACACACACACACACAGAAGGCACCAGCCCTGGCCCTTTGTTGCCCTTTCTGTCTGAGGCTTAGTCTCTTAAACCATATGGCATACAGGCTGTGCAACTTGTTTTTAGTCGTGTGTGTGTGTGTGTGTGTGTGACACAGCACTGAGCAGTGCCCACCTTTTGTGCAACCTGCGTAGTGCACACTTCAATGGGAGGCTTCAAGGGCTCATCGGATGTAAATACTCAGGTATTAAAGGGGCATGTTACCGTCCTGACCAGCGAATCCCTTGCGTGTTAAATATAGACCGCAAGCACTTAGAAGCGCCTCGCCTTGCCTTCACACTCCTCCTCCTCCTCCTCCTCACTCACTCACTCGCTCGCCTCCTCTCTTTGAGTCATGGGTGCCCAGCCAGCTGGTGGTGGCTGATAGCACCCACATGGCATACGGGGCACAACGGGTGCTGGGCGCTAACGATAAGGGCCGCAGCGTGTGTGTGAGGCATCCCTCCTCAGCGGCTGGAGATGTGAAACTGACACATGGTGATTACAAAAAAAATAACTAGCAACAAAAAACACAAGAACAAAGTGACGGAAACATCCCATGAGTGTAACGATGGTGACCATGATGATTTTGGTGCCTCTGATCACCAGACATCATCCACATGCCATTTGTGCCCACCATATGGTAACACCGGGCTGCTCGCTGCTTCTGGACCAATCAGAGATGCATACAAAATGAACCACTCTTTCAGTCAATCTTTCAAAGAACAGTTGGTCCTGCTTTATGTAACAGTTGGTCCTACTTAATATTTACGCAATACAATGAGCCAGTGAATTTTTTTACCTATTGTGTATGTAATATGTTTTACTGTATATGTACATTTTATGCAGACACATTCCTGAGTAGATTCTTCCAGAGATGCAGACAGCAGATAAAAACCTTTGCTGCAAACACAGTACTATAATTACGTTAATTACTTCCACTCCTGCATGAGCCATTGCATGTGGAAAAACACCTCAAACACCACATTGAGCTGTGGAGAGCGTGTGTGTGGAGGGAGCGAAGGCGTAGCCTGTGCCACCAGTCTGTTCACTATCTGCGAAAAGGATCTGGAAGCCTGTGTTGCTGTGCGTGCAGTGCGGTGTGTTCAGAAGGCTGCCGCAGGCCGCGATAACCCCTCCAGCCCAGACCAGCAGGGGAGGAAGATGAAAGAGCTGGAAACCACATTCCACACACACACACACACACACACACACACCATAGGCACACACACACCATAAGCACACACACACAGAGACATCCATACAAATACACACCCATAGAGACACACTCATTGGATAGCCATACATTTGCACACACACACACACACACACACGCCCATAAGAACACACAGAAACACACACTGCTATTCAACCAGACAAGCCCGCAGCTTGTCGCTTGGTTTTCCTGTATGCTTCAAAACCAACTCTCTTTTTTTTTTTTTTCATTTTTTTTTTTTTTCCGTCTGCTCTGTTCTTTGTGGTGGTGTTTCTCAAGTCTCAGGAGGTTATTGAGAGCTCTTTCTTCTCCAAGTGGCGTCTCACTCCGGACCGTACCATATGTGTTGCGGACCGCTTTGCTCCGACGTACTTTAAGGCTCTAGTGCATTAAAGGTCTTCCCAGCCACTACTCCACACAAGCCTGCAGTGCTTTTGGAGACCAAAAAGTGTCTCCCTGTTTACATAGTCAAAGTGGCATTTGTCCTGCTCTCAGTGCATTGTGGGAAGTGAAAGTGAGTGCTTGTTTTTTTGTTTTTTTTTTATATATATATATATATATATATATATTATTTTGTGTGGCCACGTCATCTGCTGCACGCTGTTTTTGCAGATGGTCTTTTTTGCAAGTGCTACTTGTGGATCTTCCCACGCAGAGGATGCGTGCGTGCGTGCAGCAGCGGCAGCAGCAGCACCCACCTAACCGCTCCATCTGTAGGGTCACACGCCTCATGCGCCTGAGGTCCGTCTCACACGTGCACTGTGGTGATCAGTTTTGGCTACGCTGCACAAAAAAACAATCCCTCCTTATGGCTCATTTAGTTTGTTTGTGTGTTGTCAGAAGTCACAAGTATGAGGGTCCTTTATCTCAGTCGATCTCTCACGTTGTCGGTCCTGACCTATTTCTTTGTCGTGGCTGGTGTCTGCTTCCTGCTTTTGGTGCCTGCCTGCCTGCCTGGACAGCCAAATCAGCCAGTGTTTTTTTTTCTGGTTGCTCATAGGGTTTTTTTGGCGAGTGCTGTGTTTGATTGAAGGCTGTGGCCGCCTTCCTCGGTTCTCCAGGAAAAGCTCGCCAAGCCGGGATTGGCTGAAAATAGCCAGGCGTGTGCTGCTGCGTCCTCAGCCTCTCCGTGAGGAAAAGGCGTGGTGGTGCATCGGCGAGCGCCTCCTGGGGATTGGCCTGGGGGGCGGAGGGGTTTGCATGGCAACACGCCTGTCACTCATTGTTTTCCGTCTGATTATCGTGCCTTTGTGACCTTGTCGCTTTCTGCCTTCTGAGGTCTTAAGGACACACAAACAGAGACACACAAATAGTCTTCCTGTCTCACACACCTGTCACTCAAGTTAAGGACCCTCTGCCTCTCTGTCTTCATTTATTTTCTCTCTCTCTCTCTCTCTCTCACCTTGATAGCTTCACATGACACTCCTTAGTTCTCTTGTCTCATGATTATGTTTTACACACACATACACTTTCAAACTGAGGAGATGATTGTATGCGTGTGCCTCGTGCCTAGTGTATTCGTCTATCTTGTTTGTGTGTGTGTCTATGTAGGGGTATGGGCATGTGCGTGCATGAGCATATTAGGTAGTGTGTGTGTGTGTGTGTGTGTGTGTGCACTCAGAGGAAGTGGGGATTGGAGCGCTGCCCTGTCCCTGAGGGATACTCCGGAGCCACAGAGGGAGGAACTGGAAGCATTTGTTCCTGTGCTGTGTGATGCCGTGTAAGCTTTTCTTGGCCAGGATAAAGCAGCTTAGTAGAGTTGATCTTTGGTCCAGCAGAACAGAATGCTCTCAACACACGTGCTGGGGCACACTCACTGCGCACACACACACACACACACACACACACACACACACACACATGCTCAAACACACTAATAAGCTCACACCATACACCACACACACTAGCCAGCATTGACTTGAGGTATGCTGGAACAGGCTATGCACTTTTGCTTGCATGCCCACACCCACCCATACACTTGGGCAAGACTGTCATGGCTTTCTTTCCATTTTGCTTTTTTTATTTTTGAGGACACACCAACCACCTCCTTTTTGCTCAGAAAAGTGGAGGAAATGTCATTTGAGAATTGGAGGTCAGAGCTGTGCTGTTTTTCTTTTTCTCTCTCTCTCTCTCTCTCTCTCTCTCTCTCTCTCTCTCTCTCTCTCTCTCTCTCTCTCTCTCTCTCTCTCTCTCTCATGTTTCTACTGCCCTACATTCTCCCCGGGTGGATTTTCTGTGAAAGAACACCCTGCTTTTGAGACCTCGTTGGTGAAGGGGCGTGATGAGGTGAGGTGAGAAACGCCATCCACCGCCGTGTTCCTGAAGGAGGGCAGAGTTTTACCCCTGGGCCCCAGTCCCTTCTCAGCTACCCCCCCCCCCCCCCCCCCCTCCCCCCTAAGCTGGCCTTGCCCGCACCTCTTGGCCCCCTGCACGTCTGTCATGTCTGGCCAGTAGCATTGGGCACACTGGGTAAGCCCCATGACCCCTTCCTTCCTTCCTGTCACCTCGGAAATGAGTCAGACCAGTTTTGCCCGCTTATTTCCGCAGGCAACTCAGTTTCAATAATTGTGAGTTTTGCAAATTTAGATTGGTTGACACAGAAACAGTTGGGAGGATTTTCAAACCTCAGACAGCTCAGCTTGAGTTTTGTAAGTAGCCAAAGTGTCCTTTGGTGTCTCAGGCCTGTTCCTAATGCCAGGCATTACTGAGGTGCGCAGTAGCTGCTTCCCCGTTGTCGGGCCAAAGTGGGGCGAGTTGCGATGTATGGAGGCTAATCTTTTCCACATTATCACTTATGGTCCTTAGTCGTGCTTCTGCGGAGCTGAGTTTTTGGCCTCACCTTTACCCTCTGGTCAACCTGTGCTTAGTGGTAGAGGGTGGTGTCAAGGCAGAAAGCGGGATTAACTGAGTCAGGTAAGGGCGATTCAGCGCAGAAACAGGTCAGATAAATAGTCACTAACGTAATGCCAAATCCTGCATTACTACCAATTAACCCATAAAATGGCCAGCACACAATAACACGACACTGCTTAACATTTTGGCATAACCGCTAAGCCAATTGGATTTGCACCACTTTTTAGGTTTATAACCACAGAATGTGAATTTGAAGCAGACAGCTAACACTTCATCTGCATTAAATCATTTTTCAATACAAAACACGTTGGTGTATGGATGTTTAATTACCATGAAATTCAGAGTGGTTCATAATTAACACCATTTTTGAGTTGGCCAAGGTTCCTTTTGCAGCCAGTGTTTTGTGCTAAATATGAACAGTTAGCATGTTAGCCAAGGCTACCGTTGCTAAAGACAAATCTGGACTACACAGGACAACTGAGAGGAGCTATCAGCCTGATAAAAGGGAAGCAAATTTATTTTTCCAGGTAGCATGAAGCCAATGATCACCTGTAAGCTCGAATATCGCCTTATCTCCGTAGTGGGCTTGTGGCTAGTGTTGTGACTTCCACAGCTTAGTTGACTGGTAGACCATGAGATCTTCAAGGTCAGAGCACCAAACCCCCAGGAGACACGTCTTCTGTCAGACTGGGCTCCACCACTGGGATGTCAGCACCTTGTGGGTCTGCAGGATGGATTGAAATGTTTGGGTGGGGAATCGTTTGCTTTTTGACATTTGAAGGATATGCCAGTGATCGCACTGCCACCCCCCATACCACATCAAGGGATGAAAGGAGAGCTATATTTAGCTCCTCACGAGAGAGAAGTAGAGAGAACGAGAGAGAGGTGGGGGAGCAGATTAGAGGGGAGGGGGGGGGGGGGGGGGGGGGGGGGTGGTTGCCACCAGGATCAATCAACCAGTAGCTCTCCCTCCCAACCCAACATCCCCCACCTCCCTCACCAACCAATGAGATCTGGGATCCACAGAGCAGCTAGTCTTTGGTCTGGTGACCGTGGATCCCTGGTCAGTGTGCAGCTCTTATCCCTTTCCCGTGGATCTGGATGAGGGGGGAGGGGGGCCTTAGAGAAAAGGAGACCCTAGCGGGCCCACTTCCAGAGCAGCAGAGCAGTGCAGTGCAGTGGAGTTGGAGAGTGGGTGCTGCTGGGGGTGGCGGTGTGGCTGGTGCTGGTGGTGGTGGTGGTGGTGGTGGGGGGGGGGCGGGGGGGGGGGGCGGTATTATTGCAGGAATGCAATCTACATCCCAAATCTGGGCCACACGGCGTGTGTGTGATTGCTGGTGCTGCATTACAGCTCTCAAGCCCTATTTGATTCTGGGCCAGTTCATTTGGTGTGTGTGTGTGTGTGTGTGTGTCTTTATAGTCGATGAGTGGTCTCCAAAGCTAACATCTGTGTTCATGTGATCTCTCTCTCTCTCTCTCTCTCTCTCTCTCTCTCTCTCTCTCGCTCCATGTTTTAGGGCAGCCTTGTGGTATTAGTGTGTAATCCAAAGCCTTGATGACCCAGGGTCAGTGTAGATGAGAGCGATGGGGGGAGGCTGGACATGGAGAAGGGGCCAGAGGAGAGAGTGGATTGTTTTGGGTATGCAGTCATCTGTTGGGGGCTTTACAGATGTTAAGACCATACAGCGTAACCTGTGCTCTTGCTTAACACACACACACCACACACACACACACACACACACACACACACAGAGTCTAAGTGGGTTATCTGGTGTAGTTCTCATCAGGCGTGTGTGAGGGGGGTCTACAGGGGGGGAGGTGGTGATGGGTTTGGGGGGGGGGGGGGGGGGGGGGCACTGCTAAGTCGCTGCACATGTAGACTAATCCCCATGTTGTGCTGGTTAGGACTGGATCCTACACCTACACACACACACACACACACACACACACACACACACATAAAGAGAACTGCCATTCTCAGCTGTCACTCTTCCTTTGCTGTGTTCTACTCATCCCCCTCTTTCTGTCATCCTTCTCTGTCCCTCATTTTCTCCGGCCTTGTGTCCACTTACTGTCTCTGTTGTTTCTGACTTACTCTCGATCTCTCAAGAGCTTTGTGTAAACTCTCCCCTCCCCTCCGGCTCTCTATTCAGTTCAATTCAAAAAGCTTTATTGACATGACCATGGTATTTACAGTGTTGCCCAACGCCGCAGAGATCACACGGATTATAAAATGCACACAAACTAAGCACATAGTAAGAAAAACAGCTTTGTTTTGAAAGAATAGTATTTGAATGAGATGAATAGATGAAAAATCTCTCTCTCTCTCTCTCTCTCCCCCCTCCCTCCCTCCCTGATGTGTTCCCCTGCCATGGTTCAGTGCGGATGCCTAGTTGAGGCTTGGCGAGTGTTCACAGAGCAGGCGTGATAATGGGGCTAAATCAGCTCAGTAATTGCTTTCAGTTTCACTTTATTCTACCCTGCCCTGCCCCGGAGAGGGAGAGGGAGAGGGAGAGGGAGAGGGAGAGGGAGAGGGAGAGGGAGAGAGGGGGAGAGAGAGAGAGAGAGAGAGAGAGAGAGCGAGCGAGCATGTGAGAGTGAGGCCTGTTGGCTTGTTCATGTTTGTTTGTTTGTTTGATGTGTGTTTTGGTTCCCATTCTCGCTGCTTGTGCATTTCAGATCCCATGCTGTCATGTCCAAATATCAGAGGGAGCCTGGACTTGGCTTCCCAGAGCTTAAGCCTGTCTGCGTTAGCCCACCCACGCTAGCCACTCCTGTCCCTCTTCTCCCTACCTCTCTGGGAGCCAGCTCCCTGTCCCCCCACCCCCCACCCTAGGGTAGACCTGTCTAGGGTAGACCTGTCCAGGGTAGACCTGTCCAGGATGGTCCTCTTTGGGAAGCCCATGTGTCGTGCCCACCGGGTCCCCTGTGAGCGGGTCGGGCCGGCTGTGGAGAGACACGCAAACAGATGGGTCCATTCTCCTTCCCGTGCTTTGACTCTGTTAGCTATACTGAGCCAACAATTGGCTGTCAGTTGTCTGACCCAACTGAAAGGCGTCCATTGTCGTCCCCCCACACAGGACATATCCATAGAACAGAATGCCGAGGGAGGTTTAGTGATGGCTCTTGCTCTTGCTCTTGCTCTTACTCTCGCGCTCTCTCTCTCTCTCTCTCTCTCTCTCTCTCTCTCTCTCTCTCTCTCTCTCTCTCTCTCTCTCTCTCTCTCTCTCTCTCTCTCTCTCTCTCTGGCTCTCCTTTTCTCTTCACTTTCAACTCTCTACACCACCTCCTCTCCTCTCTTCCCTCCATTGCACTCTTGGACTCGCTCTGAGCTTCTCTTTGACAGCCTTTCACGTTGTCCATGCTGGGACATGACCCTGTTACTTTATACGTGTGTGTGTGTGCAGCAGTGTAGTCCACATGGCCAGAGGAGAGGGTTATCTTTGTAATCTAGAGTAGAGTAGAGTAGTGGGAGCCCTTAGAGCCGGCTCTGTGCTGCCCTGCGCTCTGCTGCCAGCGTGGCCTCGTCTTAGGGGCAGTTTTGTGCAGATTACACTCACAGCCTCACACTTAATGGTCAGCTTTGTGTGTGTGTGCGCACGCAGGCATGCGTGTTTGTGATGTGCTCTGACTGTTTGACTGTGTGTGTGTGTGTGTGCGTGTATGCATGCGTGCGTGCATGTCTAAAAGAGTAGAGGAGTGAATGAATGTGCTTCTCTGTGTTCTTATACCAGTAACGCTTCATGGGGTCATTGTATATATACAGTATATATATGTGTGCGTGAGAGAGAGAGTCTGTATGCACATGTGGGTGCGTCACGTCATGCAGGGCTTTACTCTGATCTGCCAAATGTGAGCTGAAAAATGTGATGGCTAATCCAGTCACCTGAGCCCTCTGAGAGACATAAGACATATGCCTCATATCACCATCCCCATAAACAGCTCGCTAGCAGAGGTGCCAAACGCCAAGCCCAGCCCACAGCCGCTCCATCGTGTGATCTGTAATCTTTTTGTTATTCCCTCAGAACACCTTAGTCCTTTTTTAGCTCGCCTTTGAGAGTGTGTGTGCATTCGTAGTAGTCCTTTATTAGCTTGCCTTTGAGAATGCGTGTGAAACCGTAGTAGTCCTGTTGCTCACCTGGTAGAGCCTTGGTCCAAAGTCTGATGTTCACCCATAGAAATAGTTTTCTGTGAGTGTTCCAAGCGTACTAGAATGATAGATGATAAATGTGTATGGTCAGAGTGAGGCGTCGACTCCGCTGCCTGGCCTGTTCACTGGCTTGTGCTGCCTTCCACCATGTGACCCTCTCAGCCTCAAAGCTCATCATGTGAGTGCCAGCAGTAGGTCAGAAAACACAGGAGAGAGAGGGTAAGAGAAACAAAGGTAGAGAGAGAGAGACTCCTTATTAGTAAGACGGGGAGGGGAGAGGGGACGACAGGCCGTTCATTGTGCCATGCAGCAGCAGCAGCAGCAGCCGCACGTACAACAATAGCGCTGGCAACAGCTGCACGTGAGCACTCACTCCTCATCACCGCTCCGCTCCTCTCCTCTCCTCCTCTCCGCTGTGCTGTGCTCCGCTCTGCCTGCGTCTGTCAGGGGAGCTGGAAGGGTGGGGGTGGAGAATATATGCGAGAGAGAGAGAGCGCTTTTTCTTCATTTATATTACATGGCACCACCACCCCTCCCCCCCCACCCCCAACCTCCTACATCTCCTCGCGACTTCTCCAAGGCAGTGCCTACAGAAACAGGCCCCATCAGATAAAACTGACAGCCTTAGAATCCGAGCCTATGAAGGGGCATCGGGCGCCATTTTGTGTCTCGCTTGTTTGTTGGTAAACAAGTCAGCGAGCGTTTAGCCCCCTTCAGTGGCGCTCGCTGGCACCGCTTGAGTCGTGCGCGCTGGCATATTGCTGAGTTTGGGATTGTTGTTTTTAGCGTGCTGTGTTCAGTAGCCACGGGGTGAAAGTGATGTGGTGCTCACTCCGCTTGGCCAGGGCCGCAGTTCTTGTTTCAGAGATGGGGCGGGGGGGACAATGGTGTCACAGTTTCCTGTTTTTCACTAACTGTGGTGACAGTGTGTCACGAAAGAATTAGGGCAGGCTGGATGGGAGGATCGGATAGTAGGAGGAGTGTGTGTGTGTGAGTGCGTGTGTGTGTGTGAGTGCATGCGTGTGTGTGTGTGTGTGTGTGTAGGGGGAGTGCTGGTAGTGGGGTTTCGCTTGGTTGCTGCAGTAATACACGTTAAATCATGCCGGACATTTTCAGCATCGCGCAATGTCATGCATGAATTAGCTCTGTTTCACCGAGCGCTATCTGGGACGAGCCCTTCACCCCTCAGCTACTGCGGCGCGGTGCGGCGGGGGAAGAAGTTATCAGGGAGCGGCATCTGCGCAGATCAAAAGCTCCTGATCCTCACATGCACGCCGACCGTCGTCTGCACGTCTCAAACTCACGAGACGAGATGTGCGTGCGCACACACGGCACGTCCCCGGCCACAACGGTCTGAAAACCTTTTCAGCTCCTCAGAGATGTCCACAGGGGGGTTGTGTTTGAGTGTGTGTGTGTGTGTGTGTGTGTGTGTGTGTGTGTGTGTGTCTGTGGGAGAGAGAGTGTCTAAGGTGGAAATGTACAGTAAGTGCCGTATAGTGGCATGTGATGACATGGTCTCAACTTCAACGTGCCAGTGTCAGACACACACTCTCTCTCACACACACACACACACACACACAGGCTTACACACCCTGCAGCTGCAAGGCGACTGAAAGGATGGGTCTATAAATAGCATCCCCATCAGAGAAGAATGTGCATCACTGTCCTTGTGAGTGATTTTTTTTTGTATGTGTATGTGTGTGTTCGTGGTGTAATGTGAATGCCTGCAGTATCGTGTTGTTTTAGCATTTCCCTCATGTGGTAGCGCAAGGCTCAGATGAAAGGACAATTCACCACAGTTCAGACCGCACTGAGAACAAGTGTGGAGGCTGAACACGGTGACTCATGTTGAGCCTCCACCGGCCAAACTCTCCATCTCTCCATCTGTATTTATCTCTGTTGCTCTTTATCTCTTTATCTCTGTCTCTCTCTCTCTCTCTCTCTCTCCGCCCTCGCTCTTCCTGTCCTTGTGTGTTTGGAGTGCAACTAGAGGCAAGAGGACAAAGGGCCCGACCTGTGTGCGTGTGACCTGCTGCTCCGATTGGCCAGATCGGGTGTCCGTCCGCCACCCCTGGAGTGTGGGCAGAGTGCCCCGGGCCAAGTTGCCTTGGTTACCCGAGCCCGAGTGCCAAGGCTCACTCGTTAGAATGACCTGTGTTGTTTCAGCGAGAGCGTGAATCACCCAACCTTTTCTTTAAGAGCATTTCCAGCACATCAACAATCAGCATTATGATGCAGAAGTTCTCACCAGAGCGTGATACAGCCAAGTGAAATCACGTCTTTTTTTTTTTTTTGGTTCCACTGCGCGGTGGAATGTCACCCTACCTTTCCGTGACCTTCGCTCGGCTCGCGCTGCAGGTGACGCGCCGCCGCGAAACATCTCACGGCCATCTAGATCTACACATTCTCGGACTGCCGGTGCTGCGGGTCCGACTGGAAATTCCATCCAGAAGGGACAGTCGCCGTATTTATAGCGGCATTAAATGGCTAAGCTCTCGGCCACCTAATGGCTTGTCATCGGATGATGGCCATCGGCTAAAAGCCTCACAAGTGAAGACCGGTGCACTGTGCTGCAGTTGTGCACAGAGGCTTGTGTGCTTACGCTTAAAATGCCTGAAAGATGGCTAAGCTGCTGGAGCAACACTTCCGGAGCTGACCCTGGGTCAGTCCTTCTGGCCTGTCCTTTAGATGCCAGGGACCACTGGATCCACTACTTCAGCAGGAGGCTTTCAGATCAGCCGAGGTCGGCATTTGGACGTCCAGATCCTCTTTTGTACAGACGTTTGTTCTGTTTTGTGTGTGTGTGTGTGTGTGTGTGTGTGTGTGTGTGTGTGTGTGTGTGTGTGTGTGTGTGTGTGTGTGTGTGTGTGTGTGTGTGTGTGGATGAACAAGAAGTTCGGAACCCCTTAGCTGGGCAGGAAAACTACTGGTGCGTTTTTGTGAGGGGGAGTGAAGGGTATTTTTATGTACATGCGGTGTTTCCATGGTGAAGCCAGAACTGTCTGTACCAACCTCTCTCATTATGAGTGATTTTTTTTCTTTTTTTTTTATGTGTGCGTGTGTGTGTGTTTTTTGTGTGTATGTGTGTGTGTGGGAAGAGCGTGGATCTTCAGGGAATTGCAGCCCACGTGTTGCGTAATCTGTGGCAGATGGAGCACCATTCACACCAGCTAGTGGTGCAGTGTGACTTCTACTCACAGGATGTGAACAGTGGGTGTTTGTGTGTTTGAGTGTGTGTGTGTGAGCATCCAAGCGTCTCTGTGTGTGCGTCCGCGTGTGTGCATTGTAACACCCTGCCATGTTTAGTTGTACTGCTTGCTGAGAGCGGCGCAGCAGTGTGTTTACGTAAGCAGCTAAGTTTCTGTTTAAAGCACCTTAAGAAACAGAACAACTTGTACTCCTGCCCTCAGCAGTATGACCCGGTCACCCATGATGGGATACGTAGGTTCGTTTGACCACTGGGAATGGGACAGGGCCCCTTGCTCTTACAGTGTATCTAATGATGCAGTTAAACAGGGAGGTCACAGGCCGCTACTCTGATCTTCTCCCCCCCCCCAGTCAGAGCTGGATATAACCCTCAACCCCTCAGTCCAGTGAAGTGGTCTCAAGCTTGTAAACACACACACTGGATTATCAGGAGTTCACCTCTGGGATGGCCAAGCCACTGGTGTTATCAGTAACTAAACATAGGAGATTGGAATCATCAATCACATAACACACACACACACACACACACACACACACACACACACACACACTGGCCTAGATCTGATGAAGTCAGGCCAAGAATCCTCAGTTGCCTGCTTGTCTGCTGGGCCAATCAATCAATCAGTCAGTCAATCAGAATCCACTCGGGGGGCCTGGCTGGAGGAGCAGGAGGTCTTATGGGGGAGACGTGCAGAGCTGACCAACCGGCTGGATGAGAATTTTATGGAGGAGTGAACAGAAGTGATTTAACACACACACACACACACACACATACAAACTTGACATGGGTACAACAACTCACATTCCATACAGTGTTCCTTTGAGTGAATGAGAGGGTGAGTGAAGCGAGGCGCTGCCCCATCAGGGTAGCCATCTGAGGCGTCTGGGCCTGCGGAGGCAGAGTGGCAGGCCGGCGTCTGCCCAGGGAGGCTCAGGGCCGATAAGGAGCCGGCCGGAGAATGTTGGGCCCCGGCCTCCTGTGAAGAACACTGATTACTGTCAGCGGCCACAAAGAGCCAGACAGATGCCTATCAGGGCCGCTCTTAGGAACTCCGCCGCAGCCTTCATACACACTCGAGCATGCATGCACACACACACACACACACACACACACCAGACATGCAGTAGGACACAAAGGCAAATGTTTTGCCTCTATGTCTCTTACAAAACACACACACACACACACAAACCCCGCTGCAGTGTTCATACTCACTCGAGCATGCACACACAGAAACACACACACACACACTCCTTACTTGTGCGGTGGGCCCAAGCTCACGTGCTTGCGCGTGCAGAGGAATGGATTCCATCAGATGACACTGTGTGGAGTTTGGAGAGGAAATTGAAAAAGATTAGATCTGTTTGAAGTTGGGCCTCACATGCCAGGAACTAAGGTAGCCTCCACAACGTCCAGTCCCCCACCCCCACTGGGCCACCTCTGGACTGTCAGTCCAGGGCACGTCGCTATCTCACTCACTTGTCTGCCCTCGCTCCTGTCCCTACGGCAGTTCAAACCAGGAAGCAGCGTATCATATGAGGTCATAGTACTCCCAATCTGCCATGTTGTTTTATTAGGACACTGTGTGTTGTCCTTAAGCAGAGGCGCATGTAATAATGTAATAGCCTAGCTCTTTACACAGGCTGCTGCTGGGGTTGATTATGTTTAAATTGCGCACAGGTTCCTGGAGTTTCTTTAAAAAAAAGGGGGGGGGGGGGGGGGGGACGTGGTGGCTGTGCTTTTATTGTCCACTGATTAGAGAGGCATTGGGGTGGAAGAGAAAACAGAGAGGTTGATTGCACAGTGTTTCACGGAGTTCTGCTAAGATAGCGCATGTATTCTCAGAAAACTCTTGAGCCAAAAGTGTGTGTTTTTAAAAATCAGGGGGGGAGGGGAGAAGAAGAAGGGGGAAGGGGGGGGGCTGTGTGCTTGCGCGGAGGATAAGAACTGATAAGGTTGTACTAGCGTGGCATTATCCGCCCATTATGATAGTTTATCTGCAGCATACATGGCAGGAGCTCATCGGCCAGCCTCTAGTTAATGTGAGTCCGCTCGTGCTGCTCGGCCTCTCACTGCCCTCGCTCGCTTTATCTGAACACACACGGGGGGCGGCCAGCTGCAGAGCACAGCTGTGGAGCAGGCCCTCTGTGTGTGTGTGTGTGTGTGTGTTTTGGCTGGGTGGATCATAAAGGGGGGGGGGGGGGGGTCACCTTTTGTAAGTAAAGACATACGATAACTGTGTCTGCATGTAATCACTAAGATATAGATGTTTAGGTCTTGCTGTTGTTTGACATCTGTGGCACACATTATGCTATTTGAGTGTGTGTGTGTGTGTGTCCGATTCTGAGATAGCGTTGGATTGTTGGTTTGGGCAAGGTTGTGTGTGTCCGTGTCCGATTCTGAGATAGCGTCAGATTGTTGGTTTGGGCAAGGATGGTTGTGTGTGTGTGTGTGTGTGTGTGTGTGTGTGTGTGTGTGTGTGAGTAAGAGTGTATGTTCTAACCCTTCCGTTTCCCCCTCTCTCCCTCTCCTGCAGGCGAGCCCACCTCCGACTGTGTCTGGAGCGATTGAAGGCTCTCATCCCACTGGGCCCAGACTGCAACCGTCACACCACCTTGGGCTTGCTCAACAAAGCCAAAGGACATATTAAGGTACACACACACACACACACACACACACACACACACACACACACACACACACACACACACACACACACACACATACATACATCAACCAGTGACTGTTTTATCACCTCTTGCTGCTATTGCTTTATCCTCTCTCTTTTAAATGTTTATTTTTGTCTCATTCCACTTGACATGTACCTCCAGTCAACATATACCTCACATTACTAACTATGTAACACAAATGAGGTCTGTTAATAGTACTAGGCCTATTTTTTAGAGTAGCTGATTTTGTTGTCAGTATAGTTACAATATAACGGTAGTATCCCTCTTTATGACCTAAAACATTGGCCTCAGTATGGATTTCACACAGCAGAGACACCATATTGTCTTTATTGATGACCTAGGGCGGCTGCAGAGACGGTTGGGCTGAAAAAGCTGTGTGTTGGCTGCAAGGTTAGTTGTGTAGTGCAGTAGAAGGGGCAAATCTGCGCTAATTCATGTTCCGCGAAAGCAGATTATCTCTGGCGGTCTTAAACCTGGTCACATTAAACACACATACATAACCGTTTCTATATTCACTCCTCTTTTAGCGTGCGTGCCTGTGTGTGTATGTGTGAGCATGCCTGTGTGTGTGTGTCTGCGCGTGCCTGTGTGTGTGTGCGTGCCTGTGTGTGTGTGTAGCCATGATGGTCAGATATCAGTAGCTGCACTGCACCCTCACATCGCCACCACAGACAGACCAGCAGTCCCTGCAACCTCCCTGCATATTGACCAAACCAAATCCTCTATCCTGTCATCATAACACTCCTGATAACGGATGGAGGAACGGAGTAAAGGATTTTTTTTTAAAAAACACACACACACACTGGGACGTCTCCCTATGAAATAAGCCTAGCGTGTCCAGACAGGGCAAATGAAGTAGACCTCGATACGCTCTATCAGGAAATGAAACGGGCCAACAAGCAACGGCACGAATTGGCACAATGTACCGATACAGTCCTTTATCCCCGGAGCTTGTTTATTTATTTATCTGAAAGAGTATTGACGTTTCTCTCCTATATTGGGCTGGCGCCGGGGGCCGTGGTGTTGGGCAGCTCGTTGGCAGGGGATGTGGGACGGGCGAGGAGCGGGGGCCGGACACGTGGAACCGTTGTATTGATCGTGGCCCCCGGTCATGTGAACAGTCGTAGTAAACAAAGTCTGATTGATTGATGTGTTTGTGTGTGTGTGTGTGTGTGAGCGAGAGAGGGGGAGAGATGATGAAATATAGTGAGTAAATGTGTGTGTGTGTGTGCGTGCGCGCCTTTCTTAGTGTGCATGCATGTCTTTTTGGGGGGGTTTTATGTGCCAGTTTGTGTGTGTGTGTGTGTGAGGGAGAGAGAGAGAGAGAGAGTGTGTGTGTGTGTGTGTGTTGGAGGACAGTGCTGTGGGTCATGTGGCTGCAGGGTCCCCTCCCTGCCAAACAGGAAGCGAGTGTGAGAGACCTGCAGCTGACATTTACCAGCTGCCACTTCAAGCAGCCGCCCAGTTCTGATGACGAGGCTCGTCTCTGGGCTTTCATCTCGCTCCTCTCATCCTGTCTCCTTCACCTCGCTTCTCTCTCTCTCTCTCTCTCTCTCTCTCCTCACACTCTTTCCCTGTGTTTGTGCTCCTTGTCTGCTACCTGTCCTCTGCTCTCTACATTCCTCTTTGCACCCCCCCCTCCTCCACCCGCTCTCAGCCCTCCTCTGCCTCTATTCACATATTAGATGGAAATGTCTCCATCGCTCCTCCATTTGGTCGCCTCTCTTCTCTTCTTTTCACTGGTTTTTGTTCTTGTTAGTCTCTGTCTCTCCGTCTCTCTTGATATCTGATGTTATTTCTCTCTCTCTCCCTCTCATTCTGTTCACATGAGTCTTTTCGTCAACATTACCACACACCACTCTGTCGCCTTCTTTAAGAGCTGGGCAACTTCAGCACTGATGATTCTGAACCATGTGGTTGTATAGGAATGTGTGTAAAGGATCCACTTTTGGTGTTTACTTCAGACAAACTGACTTTACGCAGCCTAGCCTAGCCTAGCCTTCTCTGCAAACATTTACCTTGCATAGGGAAGCGTGGCTGAGCCGGCCAGGCCTGGAGGAGGTTTTGCATGGCTCGGAGAATATGTCACGGCTGGTTTCGCCTCCGTGGAGTGGCACGGCCACATTTGCATTGGTGCAATCTGATCTGAGCTCTTGGGGAGAACACAGGTGCTTTCAGCTCACCTGACCACTCCCTGCTCAGTGCGTTCCTATGTGGGGAGAATAAGTATTTGAACCCATGCTAAAGTTGACTAATTCTAATTGGGTTCAATGCAAATCAAACCAGCTAATAGGCTAACTGAAAAACACACCATGCTAATCTCTAGGTATGGTGAAGGGTATGTGATGATGTGGGGCTATTTTAATTCCAAAGGCCAAGGGAACTTTATCAGGATGCATAGGATCCAGGCCATGAAATAAGTGTAAAAATAAAAAATCTGCCTGCCTCTATGGGAATTTAACATAGGGGTCAAATACTTATTGCCCCTGTAATTTAAGGAAGAACATTTATTTATTTACGATACATTCTTCATTCACTAAGAAAATTGGTGTCCTTAAAGGTTGGATTTTTACTATTTGTTTTAATTAAGGCATTAAGATCAATTTCTAACAGATGTTTTTATATTTTTCTTCTTTTTAGTCAACTTTAGCATGGGTTCAAATACTTATGTATGTGGGCATAATGAGTCGTAAACACCTTTTTTAGCCTTTTTTATTGATTAAGACAGTAAAGGAAGTGAAGGGTCGAGAAATGACCTCAGGTAGGGCTCAGACCGGCATTGTCGATGCGATGAGACGCTGACCCTTAACGCTGCCCAATGGCTCCCCCTAGCCTTCAACATCTCTGGAGAGGAACGCTTGGCCACACTGCCACCTAGAGGCCTGAGAGGGGAACGAAAGTCTGTTGGAGCAGTTCTGTCCACTGCTGTCCTCTCCCCCACACCTGTCCTCTCCCCCTTACCTGTCCTCACCTGTCCTCTCTCCGTGTCTCCCTCTCTGTGGTGCAGAAACTTGAAGAGGCGGACCGGCGGAGTCAGCACCAGCTGGAGTGTCTGGAGCGCGAGCAGCGGCACCTCCAGAGGCAGCTGGACCTGCTGCAGGGCGGCGGCGGCGTGCTGGTCTCGTCCCCCTCGCCCTCCTCCTCGCCCTGCTCGGCCGGCGGCGAGGGAGAGCGGATACGCATGGACAGCGTGGGGTCCACCCTGTGCTCCGACCGCTCGGATTCCGATCAAGGTGAGTGGACAGCTCTCTCTCTCCCTCTCTTGCTTTTCTCTCTCTCTCTCTCTCTCTCTCTCTCTCTCTCTCTCTCTCTCTCTCTCTCTCTCTCTCTCTCTCTCTCTCTCTGTCTGTCTCTCTGTCCCTCTGTCTCTCCTTCCCAGGTAAACCTATCGCTGGGCAAAGGCGTAAAATGAAATTGAAAGTCATTTCACGGTCTGATGTCAGGACTGTTCTGATTTTTCTTCAGTCTCCCTTTTATGTCTACGTTTAATATTCCCTTGTCTTCTGGCAAACTCCCATTCTGCTCATAGCATCAGTGCTCCTTCATTCAGAAAGTTAAATGATATCAGTTATATAGTATAATATAATATAATATAATATATATTTAATACATTATAATATAACATTTTCTCTCTGTCTCTCATTTGTTTGTGTAGAAGAGATTGAGGTGGATGTGGAGGGCACCGAGTTCTCCCATGGCGAGCTGGACAGTGCCAGCACGGCCAGCACCAGTGACCTGGACGACCACAGCAGCCTGCAGAGTGTGGCCAGTGACGAGGGCTACTCCAGCTGCAGCGTCAAACTGGCCTCCTAGAGACTCCCCAACCACCACCCCCCCCACACACACACACACACGCACAAATACACCACCAACCAGCCGCCCACCACTATTCTCCTCCGACTCCACGTCCTGCTTCTCCTCGTCACCTCCACCGCTACCCTCTGTCTGCCCATGTCCCCACTCCCATGGTCCCACGCTCCCCAGCCCGCACTCCAGACCCAACCTACAGACTCAACTCTGGCTCTATCCCTGCGGAAAAAGGCCACCAACACCACCACCACTAGCCCTCCCATCCTAGCAGGAAGGTCTCAGCAGCCTCCCTCCTCTCTACACCCTACTGGAAAAATCATCTCGGGCAGACCGGTGACGAGTGTGTGTTTGTGGCTGCACGAGAACCTGTGCTCAAGGGTGTGTGTGTGTGTGTGTGTGTGTCGCATGAGGAGCGTTGCGAAAAGCACTCAAAAATGGGGGGATTTGTACGATGTCATTGCATTTTTTGTGTTGCATATGGCCTTCGATGTGCGCCTCTTAAGCTTCAGAAACACACCGAAAGCCACCAAAGCACTTCCTGCTGTGTGTTACGAGCAAGGAATGGGGTTTGGGAGTAGATTCTTGAACAAAGGCTTTTGACGTGTCCACCACAAAAAAAGCCCACCTCATCACCTTGTTAGGTTTGGTTTGAATTCGCAACTGCAGTGGGCATATAGGAATTTTTATACTTGTGTGGTTTTGAAACGGAGAGTACAAGACGTCCCATCGAATTCAAGATTCACGTATGTACTGAAAATAAAGACCAAAAAAAAAATACAAGCACTTAAAATCGAAACCTGTTACTCTAGGGTTTTTCATTTCAAGCTCAGTCTTATTGTTAGTCATCGTGTGAATCCTGAACTGACAACCTTTCGTCAACGTCGGCCCTGTTTTTCATCTGCCGACAAGACCACGAACAAGTAGAATTTTTCGGAATGCATTGTAGTGTGTACGTGTGTTTGGTTTTGTGGGGGAGCGGGGACTTGCAAAAGCGTAATTTGCCATATCAACAATTGTTTTGGGGCCCGCTTCTCTTGCTTCCGTGTTTATTGTTTAGATGGTGTTTTTTGTTCCTTTTTTTGCTGTTTTTTTCCCCCCCAGTTTTTGTTTTTATTTGTACCGGCCGTTGGCTGGCACAAACGTCGTCATTGGTGCTATGTGAACACCTGAGGCCCGGGTCGCTGCCCTGCAGCACCTCACCGCCCACCAAAAACAAGCACTCTCAGTCCAGCCCCGCCCTCCCCTCTCCCCTCTGGTGTTATTGGGGTGTATTGGGGGAGTGGCGTCCAACCCAAAAGCAGCTACCGCCACCACCACTTCCTCTTCTCCTCTCTGCACTTGCTTACAAAGTAGGTGTCCATAGCAACTGGCTCAATATTTAAGGAAAAAAAAAAGAAAATGGAAAATAAAAAAAAATCTGAAAAAGAGAAGGACAAAAAAAGGACTTTTGAGTAGACAACCCTTCTAGCAGTAAGAAGCAATAACTCCTGTAGTGATCTCTCTCTCTCTCTCTCTCTCTCTCTCTCTCTCTCTCTCTCTCTCTCTCTCTCTCTCTCTCTCTCGACAATTTGGATTTCTTTTCCAGAGATACAGACCCAAAGTGTCCGTCCAGTAAGCAGATCTGACTTGCTTATGAATAATATTTTTATTTTGTACATACATACAGATAGTTTAATAATAAAAAATAAAGATTTTAAATGAAGGAATGTGGAGTTTTAAAAAAAAAAAAAAAGGAAAAAAAATGGTAGGAACACATTGATCCCCTCTGGTAGACCTGTTGCCTCTGTTGCTGTTTGGTCCTTGCTATTTGAACTGTTTTTTGTGTCCGCTGTGTGTATGTTAAATTATATTTTCTCTAATACAGATGGCCATGGGCCAGACATTGTGGCATGGACAGTGTTACTTTGTTCGTTTTGCTGGTTGAAAGGTTCAAATGTTTCCACTCTGTAGCCAGACCAAAAGAAGGCATACATACACACACACAGTTTTCAATTTTCTTTCTCTGGGAGGGGAGGAAACTGAAATATACGGTCCACACCAAACCAAAGTGGAGATTAAAAATTTGAGATAAGGTTCCATGCCAGCTTATGAGAGGCTTTGTGAAACTTACATCTCCTATGGAGCTGTCTAGTTTCTCATTCTTGGAGATTACGTTGAGGTCGGTGGAGAGTTTGAATGTCTATGGCAAGGTAAACTCATAAAAAAATTGTAATTAATATCACTGATGCCTTGTTTATCTGTTCTGCGAAGGAACCCAGCATACACGTGTCACAAAGTCGAATCCAAAGTAAACTGAATATGAGGAATTCAATCTAATGTCCTCTGGAACTTGATCTCAAATTTTAGCCCTTGGTGGAAGACCCTTATTTTTACACTGAAGACATAATTAGTTATGAAAACTCCCTTCCCTCCCCACATTCACAAAAGTGTATTTATTTGATCAGTTAATTTTTTTCCTTTTCTGTTTTGGTTAGTTCATTTTATTTTCAAGGTGACATGCATTCCACTGTCATTTAGTGCATAAGGTGTATTTTATTCACATATTTTAAAAAGCTTCTGGGCCGAACTGTTTTCTTTTCCTACACCTTCTCTTTTATTTAATCAACGTGCACTAGTTGGTGTCATGCTCTGCTGTAAGCCGTTCTTCAGTGCTTTCTCTTGCCGCTCAGTCAAGAAGCCATAAATGCTCTGTGATTGAGAATTGTCCATATTTATTTTTGTCCTTCTTGCAATAACACAAAAAAAGCAACAAAAAAAATCTAATTTATTGGTTTGTTTCTCTGTAATTTTAGTGTCACCTCTTTTTTTGATTCTTTAAATGTCACTTTTTCTTTTCGTTTGCAGAATTTGGTTATTTTAATATATTGGAGGGGCAAAAAAAAACAACAACAAACGTTTTGTAGCCATTTTATTTATTGAATTCCCACCCCTCCATTCTGTTGCTGATATCTGGTGCTTGAAATGTCATCAGCCCAGAATGAGATTCCTTCGTGTCAGGGTAGCGACCTGTCTGTAAAAAGCTACATCCAATTCAGTCCTTATAGTCCAGTGTAGTCCATGTGGATTGTCCTTTTAAGGTCATGTTAACAAGAGGCTTCAGAGGCAACATGACTTGTTTTTAAGGTGTCAGTATTTGCAATCAGCGAAACACTCCACTGGCGAGAAGACCTCGTATGAGTGCAGCTGCCTTTACTGCGTGTGTGTTAAGTCATTATCACTGTTGTCAATGAAGCTTGATCTTAAAGAAGAGAATTGGAAATGTGATGTCAGGATGTTGTGGTGGCCTCGTACGGCTCTGAGAAGAAGCTCTCTCTCTCTCTCTCTCTGTCTCTCTCTCCCTCTGTCTCTCTCTCTCTTTCTTTCTCTCCCTCTCTGTTTTGGCCGATGAGAAGAATCTAACTTTTAAAGAAGAACATAGTAATAATAAATAGTAAAAGATGTTTAAAAGTGGTGCTCTTCTTCAGCAAATGGCCAAACCTGTGGCGAGACTCCTCGCCCCCTCCTTGTGTGCACTATAGCCTACCTGCCACCGAGGAGGGGCTGTTTCTTTTCCGCTCGTCATCTCTTATGACTCCATTCTTTTTCTCTTTTCTGTTGTTACTTTTGTTTTGTTTTCAGAGTATTGCGTTGTTCTATTTTTTTCTCTCTCTCTCTGAAATCTGCACTATGATAAATGTGGGGCCCATTGTAATGACAGTGTTCCTCCGATGACGCCACACCAAAACGCGTTGGGCCCGCCGCCCGTATCCTGGCGACCACCGAGTCGCCCAGGGATGAAGGACTGATCCAAGGTGGCAGATGGGATTGGCTACAGCCTGTATTCAGCCTGCCGGTGTTGGCTTGGAATTCACTGAGAAGGGAGAGCGGGCTGTCAATTAAATAAAGCTATTCCACCCTGGAAGTCTTTTGGGTGTTTGCGTCTTTTTTGGGGGTTTTCCTTTTTCATTTGAAGAAGGGAGAAATAAATGACTGTTTTTCAAAAAAGTGCACTCCATGATGTCAACGCGTGTGAGCTGAAATGAGATACCGACCAGTAAAACACTCCAGAGTGTCAGATAGCTTATCCATGTTTTTATTTTTTGACCTGTTTAATGTCAGAATAGCACCCATAAGCTGCATATTGAAACTACAACATGTCTCCAAGGAGTGGCTTAAATGAAAATGAGACAACCACTGGGCCATAGCACAAGGTCAGTGATGCATGCATGTCCATGCACATTATAAAGGGAACAGTGGGACTGGTAACCCAGGGCCTTCAGTGAGCTTTCAGCAACTGCAACACATGGGCGTGTGGAGGGCTGCTGCTTTTAAATATTATTTAAAAGATAATAATGACAGTAATTTTGTTTTAAAGTATTCATTTCTTAAGAAAACTACACATTTGATGCTGTTTATCTCATTTGTAAATGGTGCACTGTCACTTTAAGCCCATTGTGTCACACGTTCTCATAATGATCCTTTTTTTACCAGCTCCGTTCAAATATAGCCAATGGCTAGTCCACAAACTCAAACACTGTTTGTGCCACATGTATAGCACAATATTAACAACGATAAGCATGATATTAAGTTGGCACAAACAGCTTTCATTCCCTTGGAAAGAGAAGCATGTATGACATGATGCTTGCTTGACATTTTCTGTTTGCAATTAAAAGTGAATTATGAGCCTGGTAGCCAGTAGCCACCTAGCTACAGTAGCTGAGTGAAATGTATTTCAATCGGCATATCATGTGCTTCATGTAAATAAATTATTGAATACTTCAAGACTATTAAGACCAGTTCCATTACACAAGGCAAAGACAACTCTTCATAATATTCTTGTCCACTTTCCAAATCACAGTGAGTGCAGCTATGTCATAGTGACCTGGATCTCATAGTTTATAACAGTACAGTAGTGAGAACCGGATAATTCACAATCTCCTCTAATCTCGTATTTGTTGCCTTCACGATTTCCTTTTATATGTTTCTTATATTTAAAAGAAGATATCAATCATCATCAACAATGACAAGCCAGCTGGAACCTACTCATTTTCTCTCCCTCTCGTGCGTGCTTGGATGCGTTCTCAATTAAATGCAGTAGGCTAGCATAAGTTCAAGTTGGATCTTAATGGAGAGGACTCGAAAAGTATAAACTTTATGTAACATGCTGTTGGTGCTTTTTAACATTAAACGTTCTCTAACAAGAGTGCAAATCAGTTTGCAGTAAAGCTACTAGTGATTGGCTAAATGTTGGTCCTTCCTCTGTCTCTTGGTGCCCTACACACAGAGCGTAACGCGTGTGGGGGTAGCGGCAGTACTGTACTGTGCTCTGGCCGCTTGTCTCCGCTATTTTTTATTTTATTTTTTTTAGTAGCGGGAAAGCGTCTGTGGGGTGACTGGTCCACGATCAGGAAATTTAGTTTTTGATTCGAGACATGTCAAGTCATCACAAGTCAAAGAGGCAAAGTCCGAGTCAAGTCTCAAGTGAATAGTATTCAAGTCCAAGTCGAGTCGCAAGTCATGCCGAATTTTATCAAGTCAAGTCTGAAGTCATTAAAATCATGACTCGAGTCTGACGAGTCCAAGTCATGTGACTCGAGTCCACATGTCTGCTTATAATAGCAGAATAGATATGGATATGCAGTATGGACAATGTACAACATGTACAGATATGTGCAGTGTAGTAGCAGTAACATTATAGGAGTAGTAAAAATAATATAGATATAGGCTATGCAGTGTGTGTTAACAGTAATATTATAAAAAACAGAATATATATGGGTATTCAGTATTAACAGACACATATATAGTAACTATACATTATAAGAGTAGTAAAAGTGAATATATGTGCATATGACCAGTATATAGAGCAGTAGAATATGGCTGTATGTGTAAGTGTAATTACATAAATATAATACTATTGATGGGATAGGTTAGTGCAATTGTCTGGGGGGAGGGGGCTGTTGAGGGGCAGCCTTGATTGTCCGCCTCATTTATGTCCCTGTCAAGGTTGCCATGGTCGTGGACACCTCAAGGCAAGGAGGCATGGGGGGTGGGGGGGGGGGGGGGGGTGGGGGGGGTGGCTTAGTTGGTTGGCTGTCACAAGAGTGTACTGTACAGCTAAAGTTCAAAAATGGTTCAGGGTGTGGAGAGACCTGTAACGCCTCCCGGAGGTGAGTGGGGTGAACAGTTTGTGGTTGGGGTGAGAACAGTCTTTGATGGTGCTGCACGGCTTACGTAAGCATCGCTTCCCCTGGATGGCCTCGATGGAGGGAAATGAGGAACCGGTGATGTGGGGCAGTTTTCACCACACTCTGCAATGCTTTCCGGTCGGAGGCAGAGCAATTGCCATACCATACTGTGACGCAGTTGGTGACGATGCTCTCGATGGCGCAGCAGTAGAAGTTCACCAGGATCTGAGGAGACAGGTGGACCTTTTTTAGTCTCCTCAGGAAGAAGAGATGCTGGTGAGCCAGCATCAGGGTAGAGGTGTTGAGGGTCCAAGAGAGGTCCTCAGAGATGGACACCCAGAAACTTGAAGCTGGTGACACGCTCCACCACAGTCCCGTTGATAAGAATGGGGGTGTGTGAGCCAGCTTTTGACCACCTGAAGTCCACAATGAGCTCTTTGGTCTTCTTGGTGTTAAGAGCCAGGTTGTTGTCAGTGCACCGCGATGTTAGGTGCTGGACCTCCTCCCTGTAGGCCGTTTCATGGTTGTTGCTGATGAGACCAATCACAGTAGTGCTGTCTGCAAACTTGACAATGGTGTTAGAGCCATGTACAGGTGTGCAGTCATAGGTGAAGAGGGAGTAAAGGAGAGGGCTCAGCACACAGCCCTGTGATACACCGGTGTTCAGGGTGACGGTTGAGGTGAGGTTATCTAACCTGACAGGCTGCGATCTATTGGTTAGGAAGTCCAGAATCCAGTTACAGAGGGAGTATTGATGCCCAGTGACTGAGTTTGGTGATCAGTTTGGAGGGGATGATGGTGTTGAATGCTGAACTGAAATCAATGAACAGCATTCTCACATAGGTTTTGCTATGGACAAGGTGTGACAGGGCGTAGTGAAGTGCCATAGAGATGGCATCCTCTGTGCTCTGTGTTCCACCCCTCAGCCTTGCCTTATGCTGGATGTTCTGGCAACCACACAATTAAATGGGCCCCAAAAGCATCTCAACAAGGAAACTCTGCGGCCTGCAACTGCAAATTCAACTCCAGCAAAGGTGCCATACAGGAATAAGGAACATGATCTGTCGACATGACTAGTCTTTCGCTGCAGTTATCTCACTAGCCACCAGCAGATAGTGGAAGCATGGCATTGACAAGGTTCTCACTAAAATTATCATGAATTGATCAACAATCATGCATTATACCCTTGGTACAGGAACTCATCCTGCTAGCTTCAACCAACAGTCCATTGGAATATTCTATAGGGATTACTTTCTAAAACGTTTTGACTGTTGAATTATATAGAAATGGCTCCTTCTAGTGGTAATTTAGGCAAGACATGTTTATTGATATATTAGCACATTTCATTAACATTGGCAATTCAAACCTGTATACTGTAGCCATGTCTTATATCCTACAGACACAAATAAAAGGAGTTCTGTTAGTCCTCAGCATTTTAAAAGGAAGTTTTTCATTAACAATGTAAAGTACAGTTTAGGTTAAAGTGGTAGACTCTAATTTAGTTTAGACTTTAGTTATCTGAACATTTTTGAAATATTTGATTACCAATAATTGATTAATTATTAGGCTAATTTAGGGCAAATGTAAAATATAACAGGCATAATAATGATACTAGTTAGTGGTGGTAGTATTCGTAGTAGCCTATCAAGTTACAGACAGAGTTGGCCATTATGCATCACACCCTTTTGGGCATTTTCTTGCAATTGCTCATAATTTCCTGTTCCTGAAAGTGTAAACATGCACAGAATTTGCCTACCTGAAGTAAGACGGACAGAATTTCCCATGATTCTGTCAGTGTTACAAAACAATCAGTTTCACACTCATTGCAAAACAGCAACAACAAAAACAACAACAGCAACAATAGTAATGTCTGACGTACAAAACATTTCAAGAGCATTCTGTCAACAGGATTTCAACATGCATTTTGGCTGTAAACCTCTAGGTGGAGATATTGTACTTCCAATTGTCTACAAGTGGCACTGATATTCCATAAAGTATTTTGCTCAAGTTTTTTTTTTTCCTGGCTGAGAATAAACAAAATGACCACAGGCACAACATTTCAACAGCATCCTGTCAACAGGATTTCAACATGCATTTTGGCTGTAAACCTCTAGGTGGAGATATTGTACTTCCAATTGTCTACAAGTGGCACTGATATTCCATAAAGTATTTTGCTCAAGTTTTTTTTTTTCCTGGCTGAGAATAAACAAAATGACCACAGGCACAACATTTCAACAGCATCCTGTCAACAGGATTTCAACATGCATTTTGGCTGTAAACCTCTAGGTGGAGATATTGTACTTCCAATTGTCTACAAGTGGCACTGATATTCCATAAAGTATTTTGCTCAAGTTTTTTTTTTTTCCTGGCTGAGAATAAACAAAATGACCACAGGCATGTGTCATTACTCATGGCCATTGGTAAGCTTTCTTTAGAATGTTGTGTTGTTTGTTTCTCCCAATAAATCACTGTGTGGTTACCGTTTAATAATAATCAGGCTCCAGTTTGTCAGTAGGCCAGCTGATGACTCACCTGCAGGAATGAAGTTTGTTATTAACATGTGAACCCTGTGATCAATAACAGAGAGCGTCATCAGCAGCCCACAGAGAAATTCATCAGAATCCTTCATCCTCTAGAACCTCTGGGTTCCTGGTAATGACTCCATCAGGCCAAGGTTGCACTCTTAAAATGAATGTGTTGAAAAGAGCTCAACTTGTTGTTTTAAACACATCTCTATGTCCAGATAAGGACAACACAGTTTGTGCTGTTTCCAACACATTGCTTTTGTTATTTGTTTTAAGAGTGTATGTGTTTAAAATAACACAACTTGTGTGGTTTTTTAACACATCTCTATGTCCAGATAGGGACAACACCATTTGTGTTGTTTCTGACACATTTGTTTTAAGAGTGTACTTATGTTGACAGCTAAAGCTCTTATCTCGACAGGAGCCATTTCAAGCAATATTATATATAATATCATACTGGTTTTTAATTTGCTTAATTAGCCTAATCAATTTCCTGTCCTAACTGGATTACCCTTAGCTAGCACGTTGGCCATTTCCCAGCAACCAAATAAAAAAACTGGCAGGGGAAAGTGACCTGACTGTCCTTAAAAGGTCATTCTTGGTGTGAAAGTTGGACTCATGCATCTTTTAATGGAAAAAAAAAAGGTATTACTCGCACACACACACAAAAACATGTTTTTAATTAAATCCTAAATATCTAAATGGAATCTCAAATTCTTATCCAATTTTTAAAAATAGTTCTGGGAAGGGAATGTTTGGGTTAGGCCGTCATTTCATGTGAAGGAGAGAGGAGCTGAGAGGAGTTTGTGAGTCACTGGAACAGAGCGGTCATTTTGTTTACGTGTGTCACACCCGGAGCTCTTCCAATTTTACACTTTTTTGTTTTTAGTTTATATTCAAAATGGGTTGCCTGTCAATTGAAACACTAGAAATAGAAACTAGCAATTCTGTTGAGGGGCCTATTTTTAAGGTGATGCAGGTGTTCAACCTTGGATTTGACATTTTGGTTGCCTTGGTAACTAGTGTTTTCTTGGCCAAAATTATAACTAAAGAAACAATACCTGTATAGATACTCAGCCCAAAGGGACCCAGGTACACTTAGGCTTTACACATTCTTGTATAATACATCATTTCTTTTTTTCTCTATTTTGTCTTACATCAGGCCTATAACAAATGAAATATGTTAAAGTGAATCCTTCAAGAGTGATGGCATTTTTGAACTAAACATGATGATCAGGTCTGTGCCTCATTTTTCTGCCAGCCTGACATCATCCTTGATGACTATTTAATGTGCCCTTTTTCTCCCCCCCTCTCTCTCTCCCTCTCTCCATCTCTCTCCATCTCTCTCTCTCTCTCTCCCTCTCTCTCCATCTCTCTCCATCTCTCCCCCCCTCTCTCCCTCTCTCTCCCTCTCTCTCCCTCTCTCCCTCTCTCTCCATCTCTCTCTATCTCTCTCACTCACTCCATCTCTCTCCATCTCTCTCCATCTCTCCCTCTCTCTCCATCTCTCTCCCTCTCTCTCCCTCTCTCTCCCTCTCTCTCCCTCTCTCCCTCTCTCTCCATCTCTCTCCCTCTCTCTCCATCTCTCTCCATCTCTCTCCCCCCCCTCTCTCTCCCTCTCTCTCCCTCTCTCTCCATCTCTCTCCCTCTCTCCCTCTCTCTCTCTCTATCTCTCTCACTCGCTCCTCATCCTCCCGCTCACATCATCATTTATTTACCAACAGCCTGGTCAGCAGATCTGCATTCCATTCTGTCGCCGTTGACGGCCATGTAAACAGGAAGGAAAACAGGGTGCACTTGTGGAGTCTGGCGTCAGTCGGCCGAGGACTAAGTCGCCGCTCGCTGCTGATGTTATGACGACGAGACGGCTGTACAGGGAAAGTGACCTCAGAGCAGCTTGCAGCGGCTGTAGGGGCAGGCTGAGGGGAGGGGGGGAAGCACCGGGGACTGTTCTGAGGTCAGTGGAGAGAGAGGGCTGTGGGCGAGGTGAGAACGATCACACCGCCCTGGTGATCCGTCCGCTTGTCAGCCCGTTTCGTTTACAGAAGTGCAGTTACTGTGCCGCATCAGTCTCCTGTTTGTTTTCTTCTTCTTTTTTTAGGTGGTTTTGAAACGTAGGTGTGTTTGTGCAAATGACACTGTAAGAAAGTGTGAATGTATGTCCAGTATGTGTGTGTGACAGAGAGAAAGTGTGAATGTATGTCCAGTATGTGTGTGTGACAGAGCTGTCTTGTAAAGAGACAATGTTACACGTTTGTTAGTTGGATATAGGGAGTGTGATTCATAGTTTTATACTTTTGCATGTAAGAGAGAGAAAGAGAGAAAGAGAGAGATAGAGAGAGAGCGAGAGAGAGCAAAACAGGGTGGCCTATATGTACAACATGAGGAGAAAAGAGAGGAAGTGGAGATGGAGAGAGAGAGAAAAAGAGAGAGAGAGAGAGAGAGAGAGCAAAATAGGGTGGCCTTTATGTGACACGGGGAGAAAAGAGAGAAAGATGGAGAGAGAGAGAGAGAGATATCACAGGGCAGGGCAGCGTGTCAGTGTGAGCATCTGACGCTGGGTGGGGCGGTGCAGTGACTTCCTGACTCCTGCCTCACGTGAACCGTGAGCATAACTCACCCTCTCCTGACCTACACAGGACATGTGACCATGTGTGTGTGTGTGTGTGTGTGTGTGTGTGTGTGTGTGTGTGAGAGAGAGAGAAAGAGAGAGCTAAAATAGAGGTCAGTGTTTGTGTGTCTGCTTGTGTGTCTGCTTGTGTGTGTGTGTGTGTATGTGACGTGTGCGTTTGTTTGTTTGCATTTGTGAGAGGCAGACGATAAGAGACAAGGGGACAGGGGTGTATATGTGTAGGCGCGCACACATACAATGAGATATAGGCCAGTGTGTGTGATTGTGATGGTTTGTTATTGAGCTTTGTTGTTAGTAAACCATCTCCCACATACCTGTCAGTTCACTCATCCCTCCGGGCCTGTTTCAGGCAGGTGATGGCAGTGTTAGGTTAGCCACACCTCGATGAAACTCCTCCACGGCTCCACATCAACACTCGCATGCATATTATAACCATGAGTGACACATTACATTACGATTAACAAATCAACACTCTCATGTGATGTGAGGGCCGGAAAGAAGAAAATGGGCCTGTTTAGAGAGTGTGTGTGTGTGTGTTGTTTGAAATGATGCATGATGACTCTTAGATGAAAACTGGAGAATGTGATTAATGTATTGTCAATGTATCAGTCATGAGACATGATGTTTTTATGCAAAGTAGATGAGTATCTTGAAGTGGTCTTACTGTGGTTGGTTTCATACAATATTTCATATTTTACATCAGAGTTACGACGAAAGAGCTCAGGATGTGTATACACATATGTTTGTGAGTGCATGCATGCATACCCCCCCTCTCTCTCTCCTCTCTCTCTCTCTCTCTCTCTCTCTTTGTGTGTGTGTGTGTGTGTGTGAAGCAGTGAGTAGGAAGCGTAGGTTGTGAATGCCAAGACCCCATCTGTCACTACTGTGCTTAAGCCCTGAGAGAGAGAGAGAGAGAGAGAGTTGAGAGAGAGAGAGAGAGAGAGAGAGAGAGAGAGAGAGTTGAGAGAGAGAGAGAGAGAGAGAGAGAGAGTTGAGAGGGAGAGTTGGACACAGAAGGGTAGTCTAAAAGAGATAGACAGGAAGAGAGAGATTTAGCTTGATTAGCTTTAGTTCAGCATTAGAGCCCTAACCTCAACAAAACATGGGATGTTTCAGAGAGAGAGAGAGAGAGAGAAAGTCTAAACTACTCCACTACTACCAGGATAAGATTGTATAGCATATGTAGCTCATATGTATGAATGAATAGGAACAGGGGTGTTTGTAGCAACACGACAACATGATGTTTCCACTTAAAACAGTATACAATCATTTCTGTGTGCTTAATCAGATTACTTATAATTATAACTCCCAGTCATGCTATTATCAACTAGCCTATTAAGTCATGTTCCATATCTTTTGAAGTGTACTGATTTTGTAGTTTAAAAATGGATGTGTCTCTAGAACAAAAATGCTTAGTCTGATTCTGAGGGCATCGTTAAAAGACTATAATCATAATCAGTCCTACACATTCTGTGGGCCTTGTCTGCGTGTGCTGAGCCATGCCTGGGCCGGATGCAGGGATGACCCACCCTCCACCCTGCTGCAGCAGGTCTGGCCTGGGCGTCTGGGAGTGCCTCTACCACAAGGCCTCTTCTATGGCCACTCACAGATACTGTATGACTACAGCGTGAGACACACACAGATTTCGTAGCCTGTCTGTTCATAGCATGTTTGGTCTTATATCCTCATACAAATGTTTGGCAAAATGTGCCAGGGTAATCGCCAAAGGAGTGATGCAACCGCCCAGAAGTACAAGTGTCGACACAAACAGATGTGCCTATTGTGTCTTCACACACACACACACACACACACACACACACACACACCACACACACACACACACACACACACACACACACACACACACACACACACACTTACTAACAAAATAAGTGTGCACAGTATTTCTCAATGTCTTTGTCATGGTGGTGATGCATCACTCATAAGTACACACATACACTTTGCTATACAATCTTATCCTGGTAGTATGCAAAAGTATGACTGGTTTGCCTGGTTTGAGTTCACATCAAGAGTTACTCAAGTCTCAAGTCTTTCTTAGTTGTAATGATGAACATAGTCATTCACCAAACATTCAACAATTTCAATGATCTCTTCAATATTATACTTGGCCATGTCAGCACAACTTACTGTATTCATGCTTTTCACTGGAATTTTGTCAAAAACTTTCGGTGAGAAATTCTGAGAGGGTGACAGTTTGTATCGCTGAGTCAGTCCCTCACACACATAAAGACCCCCCGCCCCCAAACCCATCCTCCCAGTGCCTCCATTTCGCTACATGACCAACAGGAAGTGCTGTGTGACTCAGAGCTGTGGCTGCTGTGCTATGGGCTGACAAGCCTGTTCTTCAAATAAGACGCTTTTTGTGCTGGGACACGTTTGAGAACATTGAGAAACCACTTTTTGTTTTTGCTCTGCA